>NC_140541.1:35117449-35199949 GCF_057382185.1 Mchenga conophoros
TTCGACTCAGATTTCAAATAGTATGAACACAAGCCGTAGATTACCTAAAAGTAAGCTCTTAAAGTCCACTCAAATACTCTGGAAGATGGTACAAAGACACTGAAACAGTTATGATGCAGTGACTTCTCTTGGTTTTTGGTGAAAGCCTGAGTTCTGCAGAATCTGGAGCCAGTTATTTGTTTGAAGCAGGACATGCGACATGTGAGAAATGAGGAGATGAAGGCATGTAAACAGCACTAAAACATACAAAACTAAATAAAATACATATTCTACCTATATAGTATTTGTTCTAACAAAATTGCTTATGCATAAAACCCCCAAAAAACAAATGGAAGGAATCATTCAGGATAGAGTTACTGAATGAAAGATTCTGGGTCTGGATACTGTAACGAGTTGGTTACAGCCTGTGCCTGGCTTGTGAAAGCAGTGTCCATCTATTGTCAGGTGTTTTCTTATTCCAGCTCAAGAAAAAAAATGACAAAAATGTGTGAACCAAAAACATTTTGACTCCTTAAAGAGTGAGCATGTTCCTCTGTTTCTGGCGAAAGAGAGGATGTTTAAATGTCCTCTCACTTCCTCACATGGTTAGCAGATGTCTGATATTTCAGTGTTATTCCTAACAGACACACTGTGTTGACTCATTTATCCAGTTATTTGGAGGAAAACACCCCATCCCGTGAGCCTTTAAGGCTGTGCCAGTTGATGACATTTTCAAGGGTTACAGATTGGGAGTGGATAAAACCCCCTCTGAGCTTCTCTGCACACTTAATTTCTTAAAATGAAGATGTTTCAGTGTCTCCAAGGCAGAGTGTTAGTTCAGCATACAGTTACGACCACTACATTTTACTCACTGCATCACTGCTGAACTTTAGCCAAATGGCAGTTGTTGCAAATATATTATATGGACAGCAAGTTGGAAATCAAACTTGAATTAAAATAAAAGATGGATGTATCCACCAGGAAGAGAACCATTGGTTTGTAAAACCTGACAGGACTCACAGGAATGCAGACTTTATGTTTACCCACCAAAAATTCGAATTAAAATGTATTTACTTGACTTGAATATATTTAATATAAATCATGAACAGAGAAAAACAAAGAAGATTAAAAAAAAGTATTTCTATTTGCTGTTCCCTTTATCATAAATGCACAACTTTAACCCCACATATAGTATTATAACGGTTTAAAATAACTTTTGTCACGTGTGGGAATCCTAAGATTTGTTCTAGTGCTGCAGCATGGGTGAAATAATTAAGTCACAATATTTTCTATTGAGAGCTGCAGTAGATTTTCTTTCTGGACAGACTGTGATCAATTGACATCTGCTGCTCCTGCTACTCTGAGGTTTACTGCTCTTTGTGTATTCATGCAGTTCATCAAGATATGCGCATATATTTCATGTACAATATACTGTTTGCATAAAGGTGGAATTCAGTGGATGAATCTAAGCATCATCAGCTTTAAATTCAAACTGATCTGATGAACAGATCTGCTCTGCCCCTGTGCAAATTCACCACAGTACTGCAAACTGTCAGGAGTAGTGTCGTGGATGAGAGAAGGAGGACCCAAACGCTGGACTCACAGGCAGGTAGGTGAAGGTGGATGTTTATTGCTGAAGGAGTGAACAAACAGTACAGAGGTAGGAAATGGCTGGCTGGCTGAATGAATGAATGAATGAATGAATGAATGAATGAATGAATGAATGAATGAACAAAGGACTGACTGGCTGGCTGGTTGACGAACTGAACATACAGACGACATTAACATCAATGACACGACAGTGAACGAGTAGAAACAGAGGGCTTAAATACACAGACTGATGAGGATGATAATGAGAGACCGGTGAGTACACAGCTGAACATAATCTGGCTAATGACACAAGACGAGCTGACACAGGAAAAGCAGGAAGTGAACACATGGAAGTGGCAAAATAAACTGAACATGAACAAAACTGAAAACACTGGGTCACCGACCCAGTAACCCTGACACAAACGAATCCGTTTTAGTCTGGTATTTTCATGGAATATCACATTAAAATATCTCAAATAAAACGATGGCAGTACATGCAAACTATAAATTTCCAGTTTATCAAAGATCACTGAGCAGTCCTTTAAAAAAAGATCTTCCCTCATTTTTCTCTTTTTCCTACATCTTTGAAGTGAAGTTATCTCTGATTCTTTTATCTTGCTGGGAAATGAAAGCAACTATAACTTTAGCTAGCAAACATACCGTGGTCCAGACTGCACAGAAACAGTTTGTGTGTTTGCTGATATTTGTTGAGCTGTAAGAAATGTTGCATTTTGAATTACCTGCCATTTAAAAATGTTACATCCTTTGTAGTGATAAGGTTTTCAGTTATTCTCTTCTTGGTAAAGTAGTTTTGCTGCTCAAGCTGTTACACACTTTAAAACGAATCCTAAGCAAGCAATGTAGCTTTCTTAGGATTTGGACTTGGTAAATAGCTCCAAATTTTTCTTTCCCTGCAGTCTGAGCATTGCACAGCATACTGCCTTTTCCTGCAAAAGAGACATTACAATTAATTAGCATGCATGTCAAAACACTAGCAATGGGCATTTCTTCCTACTGGTGCTCTCTCATACACAACTAACAGCGTTCACCTGTGGGAACCAAGTGAGGACTTCATTCATGGCTCATACTGGGCATGGCTGTGCAGAGCAGGTTGGGGGATAATAACTCTGCGTGTGTTTTTACTTTCTTGGTGAAATTCCCCACTGGCTGGTCAAACTCACAGCTTGTGACTCCATGTGTGTCAGAGGAGACATTTGGTGATTTAAATTCTCAACAGGGGGTGGAGACAATTAGCAGTGATAGCTAAGCATGGGAGGACTACTCCAAAATGTTAGAAAATGGGCTTTAAAAGAGTGAAATTTGATATATAATTCATGCATTAATAACACCAATGAACAGAAAATGAATAGAAATGTATGATGCTTTTCGTACCTTTAAAATAATGAAGTTAGAGGACATGCAGGAGGATGCTAAGGTAGCTTTGGTTAGCATCTGGTATCTGCCAAAAGAATGAGAAGAAAAGGCAATTGGGGTATGTACAAGCAGTCTCTACTACCCAGAAACCCAAATTTCAAAGTGCTTCTTCGGGTAGCTGCTTCTAATTTTGGCTCTGTACTGCATGATATTAGTGAGAGTCTATGTCCCCCAACACGGTCACCTCAGGCACACAGCTGTGAGCACAAAAAGCCCATCCAGCTGTTCCAACCTTCTGTTTTCCAGTGGTAGCCAATTAGAAGAAAGATAGCTTCAAATAAGGAGGGAAGGGAGCAGCAGCTGGTTTGGAAAGAGTTTGAAAAGAGCATAACTCTTCAGCTTTATATGAACAGTTTTACTGATAACATTTTTTTAAAATACATAGCAAACATGTTAAGACGTTATTCAAGTATTGGGCCCCTCCAATCGTCTGACCGGGGACTTTGGACAGCCCCATGCTTTTATTTTAATCCAGATGTGAAAACACTTTTGAGCTTGTAACACCTAAACTTTGGAACAGTCTTCCACATGAGCTCGACTAAATACGTGCTTTATTTTAAACGGGTGCTGAAAACTCTTCAGCTTTTCCTGAACATTTCACTCATTAATCTTGGCTATAGTTCACATCTAATGTGTGTAGGAAAATCTATGTATGAATGAATGGATGGCTGTATATTTAAGATGAAATACAACTAAATTTTCAATGGCAAGGGGTAAATATGGCTTTAAAGAGGCACAAGAATAGTGTCAATAAAAAGAACTACGAAAAACAACAGGAAGCATTGCCTTGTTCTTATTCCTGCAGGTAAAGTGCCGACATCAGTGACTTGATGTTTGGGATTTAGCTGTGTTTATATGTACCGGGGTAAATCTACACTTCTCTAATGTAAGTTTTATCTAAACTGTGAAGCACTTTGTAACTGTTTAAATAAAGAAAGTGTGATACAAATAAAGGTATTACTATCATCATTATTTTCATGGCAAATGTCACAGCTGAGAGCGCAGAGGCTGGAGTTTCCATGTAATTACCAGCACATGGTCACTTGGGAGGACCAGATTCAACCTGCCACTCTTTGGTCATAACTGATATTGAATGGCATTTACCGCCTGGACAGAGAAAAACCTGTTTCTTTGCCTCTGTGAGCAGATGGCCACAGGATGGTGGAGCGTGTTGTTATTATTCAAAATACCGCACAGAGAATGTGGAATGCCAGAAGCTTTTTTACCCACCAGGAGAGCTGGAAGAGAGATCACAAATATTTCTGTGAGGATTTGGGGCATTTGTGCTTCATAACGGTAACCTCCTGTCAAACGCTGAGGAAAAAGCTGCCAACTTTTGACATTTGCTGGATGAAAGGGTTTTTTTTCTGCTCAAGGACTGTCTAACTTAAAAAACTAAACGCTGAAGATGTTTCTTGAGATTCTGTTCACACTCTGTTTAAATGCTCCGAAGACGTCTGCAAATGAAAGAGATATTCATGTCAAAATGACTTGGAGCTTTCTAAGTTTCATTTTGCCCTTTCCCAGAGGTTGGGTGAATTTTACTTAAGGAGAAAAAGGCATGTTGAGTCAAGGGTGGAGCACAAAAGTTATCCATAAAAATTTCTGCAAGTCTTTGAAAGTGAGTTTTAGTCTCGGCAACTCTTAGAGAAGGGAGATGAGAGCTATTGATAATTATATTTGTCCTATTTTGGACAGTATCATTTTTTCTTTCAAGAAATAAAGAAGACAGATAATTTTCCACAGAGCGAGTTTAAGATGATTTACTCGACTGAGTTTGAGTTTGCGGTAAGAATTTTATTACTTGATGCTGCACAGAAGGGTTTCATTTTATGCCACTTTTCTGTAAATAGCACGAACAACCACTAAGCTAATGCATCTTGTTAGCTTGCTGTTAGAGTTAATTATACATAATTTGACTCCTTGTAGAGTGAGCATGCTCAAACAACCCACTGAAGAAGGTGAAAATGAATAAAGGCCAATGTTATGACTAAAGACATTATAATAAGAAGAATGTTTATGATTTAAATTAAATTTAAATTCAAAACTGTTGAGCTCATATTGATCCATTTATGTTGACTAATAATTACTGTAGTTTAAATCATGCATCTCTGTATGTGACCAAGACATAATTTGGTGCTCTCGCACTGACAGCCCATAACCTCTCCTTTAATGCTAGAAGTGAAAAATGCACTCCCCGGTGTCTAACCCACTGTATCTGCACAGAGGTGGAAACAGCTGTACCTATACTGCTGTTCAATTTACAGCACACAATTAGCAAAAGCAATACTGGGTGGATGTGCTGAAACATTAACCCACCCTAACCTTTCACCTCCATCACCAGTTGCAACCACCAGGCTTAATAACTTTTCTGCCAGAAATCCTGTGTTTGACGTTGAAACGCTGAGTTTTTGTTTTATTTTTTTCTGCTTCCCGAAGGGAGAGAATATGCAACCTGTTGTGTTTGTTTGTTTCTCTGTGTGTTCGTTAGTAGTCTAGCCTGCACAGTTTTCAAGATATCATATTGTGTGATGGTAGATACCAACAACAAATGTGAAAATCAGTAAAAACTTTATGTTACCCACAATTTTTATACATCGTCTTCACACTTCACAGGAATATACTAAGTCTTGTGAAACATGAGTATTTTGGTTGGCTAAGAATTTGACCTTGACCTCCATTGTTAGTGTCACAGTTGAAAAAGATTTTCAAGAAATCATAATATAATGATATATATGTACGACGCACCTTTTATTTTTAAATATAACAGCCTACGAAGTCACGATGATGCCATAACAAGCATATTGTCCTTGCTCTGTGAGGGGAGTTGCACTGTCTGAGTGCGCTTCTTCTTTAACATATGCACGTCTCTGGATGTTGAAGTGTGGACACTACATGTTTTGGCTCATTGGTTGTGTCTTGTTTGTTTTTTTCTGTTTGAAATATTGATTTTGATTTTTGCTTTAATTTTTTAGTTCGGCTGTTTTTGTTGTTTTTTGTTTCTTCCACCCCAGCGTAGGCCATAACCTAGATTTCCTGTAGTCTTTTCAAAGTAAAAGCCATTTAGAGTGTCACACATTGATTCATCACATTTGTTACTTAGGCCGAGACTTATAGCTGCTTATGGCCATGCTGCCACATGTCAAAATGTTACACTGCCTTTGAATATTTATATTTAGCTTTTGTCTTTTCCCTTTCCACCAGGCTCAGAGAGGGGCGGCCATCTGCCACGAATGTTGGGTTAAACTGAAACAGGGTACTGGTCGGGCAGCAATGCTCATATTTGCAGTTACTCTTAACTGAAGTCATCTGAATTGAAGTTTTGTCATTAACAGGACAAAACTAATCACCAACCTGATGTTATCAACACTTGCTTTATTGTAGTGCAGTACAATTAAAAGCTTTTGAATTTTGTTAGAATGTCATGGAGAATATTTTAGTGTGACTGTGACATGCCACACCATGGTGCACTGATATATTCAGGTACTTTAAAATAATCTGCACTACATCACAAAATGTTTATTTTCTGATGACGAACATTGTCTGCTTTTCTCCCTCTCCAAGTTACTGAGTTACTGTTTGCCTTAAATGCAGTCAAGCAAGCTGTGCATTTTTTGAGGGGAGAAAAAGGATTTAGAAAAACAACTCCCAAATCAGTGCAATATATCAGCTTGGATGCAGTTTATGACTGTATTACGGTGCACAATTATTTTCATCTTCTCATGCTGAATTGGGTTATAAAACTGACAGAAATGTATACCATGGCTGGAATAATAGATTCCCAAAACAGTAATAAGAATGGGAGGATGAAGATTTAAACATCAACAGAACAAACACTGGAGTGCTCAGCAGAAATGCTGCAAAAACCAATAACACTGGTGTGATTAGGCTGGCAAATGCAAGGTTTCAAGAATTTAAATTAGACTGATGGCTGTGTTCATGGTATCATCTGCTGCCAATGATATAGTCTTAATTAACCCATTAAAAAGCAGTGGTGTGTATTTATGTCCATAACGAGGCTTTTCAGAATAAAGGAAGCACATTATTGACAAAATGCTATCCCCACCAGCTCACTCTGATCATTATCACAGCAGCATGATTCATTATTGTCATTTGCCAAAACTACTGCAACTTGTCAACACTCTGTGTGTAATGTGGGCATTCATCTCATTCACCCACGTAGTACACAGAAAAAGCAAGGAGAGGGTACTATTTACACATCGTGTGCACATTTTGGTTCTGTGTTTTTTTTGCAGCAAAATCATCAAAACAAAAAAAAGACACAACAAAAATGTGTCTAAATGGAAATGGAAATATTAAAATAAAAACCAGAAAAAAATGAAGAAAAGAGAGCGAGATGGTCTCTCAAAAATCAGGTCAGATCATTAGTCTGGGTTTGAAGGCAGTCAAAGTTGAATATTCTGCTCACCAAACATGGTTTCTTCATTTTTATTTTACACTCGGGTATTCAGAGAGTTGATTCATATGCTAAAAGACAGACATGCAAGTTTTTATTTTATTTTATTTTTGTAAGTTACTGGCAGAAAAAGGACATGTGACGTGGACTTGATATTCAATCAATTATTCAAGAACTTCTGTCAATTTTAAACTGAAGAATAATACAAACACAAGATATAATTGCAAATCTGGGAAATTACATTGTTATTTGAATCAGTAATTGATTGTTAATGAACCACAAAACATTGTTTTAAACACTCAACTCTTTGTCCCCCCACATACTGAAAAACAAGATGTTAATGACAGTAAACAATGGTAGAAGATGTTTCCTAGATAATCAGCCTCTGTTTTTTTTTATCTTACTCCTGAATATATGTGTGGTTGCCGAGCTGTTTTTGTATTAATTGTGTTATTTTAGTTCTCCCAGGGGATTTGTTTTTTCTCACACGATTTTTTTTCTTTTCTTTTGGCTTAAAGCAGCTGCGACAGATATCCCAAGGAAAATGAAAGCTGCCACCGCCCAGCTAAGGATTGTCTTGATTTATCTAAGGCAGATAAAGGACCTACATTACATGTCAGTTTAATGATAAACATCACAAAAGTCGTGCTTACAAATGAAAAAGCAATCCCAAAAATTGCCACAACATAGCTGTTGTCACAATCACATGAGTTTCATGAACTCACCCAGAGAAGTATTCAAAATGTTTCTGAGAAAAAAGCATCCACAAATAATAAAATTTGTTCTCTCCAAGGAAATTTTGTTTCTTTCTTTCCAAGTTAGAAAGCAGTTCACACACAGAAACACACAACCATACAGCTACAGAATAAAATGCAGAGTTGAATTGTTGTAAAATTACACGGTGTACATTTAACCCATAGTTACACTCAAAAATGTTTAACTGTATCAAAACAAATGTAATAAAAAAGGCACAGGAAGCTGAGTTGCTTGCAGAAAAAGCCTGCAGAGTCACTGCAGGGGAAAGTCTGGTTAGAGCGAGAGCAGTGCCTGTACAGTGATTGTATCATTACAGGCACTTACAGGAAAAAGCTAAATTCAAGCAAGGTTTTAACAAAGAAGGAGAAGAAGGATGTTTTCCCCGCTACATAAGGCCGCGGTGTGTTGCACAACTCCTGCATGTTTGAGCAATTATAGAAAATCTGATGTTGCTCTTTGACTGACAAAGTGAATAAAAAACATAATTCCTATAACGTCAAATGGCCTGCCTTTGTATAGTGCTTTACTCAGTCACTAAGGACCCCAAAGCGCTTTACACTACATCCAGTCATCCACCCATTCACACACTGGTGATGGCAAGCTACATTGTAGCCACAGCCACCTATATATATATATATATATATATATATATATATATATATATATATATAATAAAAGTTTATTGAACAGAAGAAAACTGTAAGAATCCAAAACTATTTCAGTGCTTAAATTACTTGAACCTAAATATTTTTGCTTTCATGTTGAGTCAGAGGGTTTAAAATTTGTACTTTTATATGTTTCTTCTCCAAAAGCAAAAACATATCATTTAATAATCTGTATATGCTGAAAAAAGATGGATATTTTTACAGTTAACAATAAAGCACTTCAAGCATCATGTGATTCAAGTGAGGTTTTAGAAGCTGTGGAGCGCTAACATCATTCACTACCCACCAAACATGTCTAAACACTCTAACTTATTCAGACATCAATGAAAGGAGAAGGATTTTACACAATCAAAACATTTTAGATGTTTTTTTTCTGATATTTTGCATTTAACAGAAAAATAGTTGAGCTGTACTTTCTATAGAAAATAGATTTTCAGAAAAAGAGGGATTTGTTCTCCATTTTGAGATGAAAAGTAAGACTGTCTAGGGTATCTACCTGTCTTTTTCCCATGTGCCTGCAGGGACAGACAGATAACTAGTGACATCTTATAATCAAGGCTACATTTTACACTAGCTGCTTCTCAGCAACTTGAAAAGTTCTGCTGTTTATTATAATTGAATACTTTAACATTATTCATGGTTAGTAAAGACCATAGGGTGTTTCAAAAAAGGGTATGCTTAAGCTGAAAAGCTCTTGCAGGCAAATATCCAGTGACACAAATATTATAAATAATAATTAAGTTGCATCAGTTTGTTTTGTATTAAATGTTCCTTTTGAAAGCTCCAACATTTCACAGCTGATTTTGTTTTATAAGCTAGCACACCCTCATCTTCAAGACTACTATTATCCCCGTTGACACCCCTCCACCCACTCTGCACTATATTTTACATACTCCTCATACTCTTACCCCTACCATTGTGCCAATTTCTTCACCTTCCCTCATCAACTGAAGTCCAATTCCCTCCTTCTCGGCTTCAATCGCCCACTTTCCTCTCTTTATGATTTTCCACACCCATGTCAGTCTTTTTACTCCGAAAGAACGCAGGAGGCGTGTGATAGATGTATGTGCAGGGAACACGATGACAGAAGTGAACAACTAACCGTTCCAGGGGTCCATATTTCCTGTGCCCAGAGGAGCAGGTGGGAGGGAGCTCAGCACAGCAGGATGGCCTTTTCTCAGTCCCTCTGAAACCACAGTTTGTGTGTGTGCAAGGTACATGTATGTCAATGCATTCACATGCATGCATGCCTGTGTGTGGTTTCCAGGACCATATGTTCACATTTAGCTCCCTCCACATCTGTGCTGGCAACAATAGCAGCTCACCCCACAGGAATGACCACAGTCTGTCAGGGCTCATCAGACAACTCCTAAATTTAAATGATGTGGACGTTTGAGACCCCAGCTCCGTTTCATTGCTTTACAACGGAACCCAGTCACCTTTGCCCCATACAATCAACTCCATTTTCTGCTCACAAAAAGTGCAGATCTACCAACCATGAATAAGGTCTAACAAAATTGTGTTCCCTCGGGTGATCTTACAATGATGAGATCATTTTTTATTCATTTTCAGCCTGATTAAATGTGAGAACATGGTAATTCTGCGTTTTATGTTCATTGTCTGGTTAATTCAAACCAGCTGTAGAAAGCAGAATCCATAAAATTACAGTTTTGGCTATAGATTAAGAAGAAGTATTCAGTGAGTAGTTAGAACAGGCATGCAAATTAGTAGCACAGCTCAACGAGTGGGTCAATGGTCTCACAGAGTGATATGATCCTTCCCTTCTTTCAGTTTAATCTGAAACTGTATGAATCAGTAGGTATTCCAGTCACCTTTCTCAGTATAAGTGTAGGCTTCTTTAACCCTTAGTTATGCCACCTTTCAACTTTATTGCAGTTAATTTAAGGCACACTTCCTGCTTCACAACTATGGAAATCATTATGTCACTTCCATACAGAAGCAGAAGAACCTCACAACTATGCAAACATCAAATGCCGGATATAAAATCTGATTTATTCAAAGATCAAAAATAAAGAGATGAAAGAAGAGCTTGCCTTTTGTTCACACTGATGACAAAAAACATATATTTCTAATGTACTGAATGCAAGCGGTAATTTACTTTTTGTTGTGTGGATTCCCATTCAAGGTGAGTTTAACAATCCAAGTAAAAGACGCTCAGCTCCTCTGAGCTGATTAGAGTATAATGGCCCATTGAATGGCATCATTTTATGGCTGGGTTGCTTCAGATAAGATAGAGAGCTAAGACACTCTTAAAATGAATCTCTCATTAGTTATTTCATTCCACCCTGGTTTTGGCAAGAATTTTAAAATAATGCACAAGGCCACGTTTAACATGAAAAGTAGATGGTCTTGGATTTTTTTTTCTTTCATATATGCATCTATTTTGTGAAATTGCTGCTTTAATTTACACTCAAGTACCTTCTGCACTGTAGAAAAAAAAGACAAAAATAGAAAATGTCCTGGTTTTCTGCCAGCATATTATCTATTATACTTAAATTTATGGGAAGAAACGGTAAGAATTAAATGCACTGTTTGGAAAAGCATTTGTATAAATTAACATGGAAAATTCCTTTATTTTAAAATAGTTTTTCTGGTATCATATCAGCTATTACATACATCAGAGCTGCTTAGAGTTTATTTTACTTACATTGAGTTTTTAACAGTTTTGGCCTACTTATCTTATACCTGACCATTTTCATGGTAAAGGATTTTGACTTGCTTAGTCACTTAACACTTGTGAATCATTCAAGCATAAAAAACGACATCTAACCCAAGGGATGAACCAGCGTAAACATAACAGAAAATTCAGCAAAAATAAAGATTTAAATTGTATCTTTGGGTACTTTCTTTTAATCAGCCTGTTGCCAAAACCCCCCACATAATTTCTTCACATCGCTTTAGCCTCCCATGCCTTTACGTTAACACAGTTTGACAGGCATGACAGTAGTTTTACACCAACAAAGTGTCAAAAGATGCTGTTACCAAAAAACTTGTGTATCTTGACGTAGTGTGCAATGTGACCTTATAAAAATGATTAAACTGACAAGTAGAGATAAAGAAATAATAAAGAAGTGGCAGGGCTAAAAAAAAATAGCACCTATGAGATACATCTGGACCTTCAGTAGATCTTTTTACTGTTCACCAAAGCTCCATCAGAAATAGTCTCACTGGCAGGATTTTCATGATGACGTTTTCATTCAGTTATATACATTACAATTAAGCCTGAGAGAGTTCAAACTGTGTTGAAGAGTAAAAGTGATCATATCAAATATCATTTACTCTGTTTTTGCCTCATACACTATATTTCTATTTATGTTTGCTGGTTTCACCAAATAGCTTCACCAGTTTCCCATTTTCGAAACAAAAACAAAGAAAAAATTAGGTGGTAATTCAAGACTTCTGGGCAGGACTCTGTGTTGTATTCTGACTGTTTGGAAATGGGATGCTGTGTTGAGTGGTGGAAAACCATGGGTGCCTGTTACGTTCCCCTGGGGGGTCTAGGCGTTAAGGGGGAAGCAACAAAAGTGACCGGGTCAGAAAAAGGAGTCAAGGAGGCGAAACAGTTAAATAAAACAGTTTTATTGAAGTAATTCAACTAAAAGAGACGGACAAGCCGCTATCACCATAAAAGTAACACAAACAAAACTCAGGCATTGGTCAGTAATGCAAAATGTCAAAAGGAAAACGCAGCTCACTAGCTGACAACCACAAAAACACTCAGCTCACTAGCTGTAAACCACACAAATGGCACTCTGGCCCAGAGCTCACCCTGCTCTGGGCTTAAATACCCTTAATTGCTGATGGGAGTAGTGGGACACGCCCACACAGGCACCCTCGAGAGAGAGAGAGAGAGAGAGACTAGGGCCGTAACAGTGCCTTATTATAGCAAAGCAAAATAGAAATAAATAAAAAATACTTATTAAAATAACACACAGTTGGTTATCTCGCTTGTTAGACAATGTATTTAATATATTTAAAAAAACACATGAAATTAATAAAAACATTGTAACACAGAAATAAAGTCTTACAGAAACATATCTGTTTTAAATTAGAATAATAAAATAAAATAAGACATTTTTTTTTCATCTATTTTGACTAATCTGTATCGACACTTTACACTGTATTACTGACCGACTGTTTTCTGTGGAGTGTGTCCTTTCAGTATGCTGACAGACAGTAAATGTTAACTAATGAGCACTGACAAACACATGGTATCACTCCTGCATGCCCAGAACTGTCAAAGCAGTAACTTGGAAATATAAAAAATCTAAGACCACAAAATAATGAAATAAATGTGGCTACAAAATAAAGGCTTGATCAAATGAGCCTGTATCCTAGGGGACAACATCTGTGAGAAAATCCTTGTTTTTCACCAGAATAGGTAATTATAGGCACGTGGCATATTTTCACGTGGAGCTGAACATTATGTGGCAAACAAACGCTGAGATCAAATGTTGCACATATATTTAGTGGTGTGATAAATCCTCACTGTTGACAGCCACTACACCTCATGTACTAAATGACAGAAGCAACATTTCACACGTATTCTTCAAACTGAGCAATTTCTTCAAGTCTTAAAACATGACATAATAACATAAACTATTCTCAAAGAAATAATACAATATGAGAAGTATCATTGCATGACATGATGTAAGGATGATGATCTGAAGCGCCACATAGATACAAATAACTATTTTTAAGTATCTATGTAATTTGGTAACAATGTCCCTCCATATAATCAATACCTGTGTCTAAGATAGCAACGTGCTCCCTTCGTCGTGTAGCTCTCAGCTGGCAGTCTCCTGTCTCAACTGCATTTATCTGTTTATTCAGATTCTGGTGTGGAGACAAATTACCGCAGAGAGACTAAACCAGTTCATCATTCTTAGATTAATTAATAGTGGATTGGAGTCATTAGTCACCTGCTTCAGATGTTATCAGCCCATTAAATATTCGTTATCAGTTGTTGTCACTCCCACAGATTAGCTAGAGTGCACCCTCCTACACTTACTAGTAGGCTCAATCAGCTGTTATCACCTCGTTTCATAGTGTAGGTGTCACGTTCCAACAGCTTAAAAAATCTGCATAAAGAGGCGTAGCGGAGTCATGTCTTACTGGACTGTAAACTCGTGAGTGTGAGAAGTGGAGCTAGTGATAGAGTTGCCGCGTCTTTTCAATTATTCTTGTCACCATTGTTTACAAAAACCAGTGGGTGATGTTGGGGTTTTTTTTTCCCAGTCACTATCCTGGTGCTTTAAAGGCAGGTGTGATGTGCCAGGGGTGGATCTGATGAAGCTGCACATTCATTGGCTCATGGCTTGTTAGTCACAAATTCAACACCACTACACCTTTGCCCCTTTCACCAGGCCGAATCCACAGATTCCAGTCCCACTCAGTAAAATGAACACACATTGCTCATTTTCTGTACACTACAGAGTTACTATCAGTCCAGCTAATAAATGCTTTCATTCACAGGGAAATGGCAGTGCAGGAGGGATGATGTGGAGCCATCAAAGCAATATGTCATGCATACAATTAAATATTGTGAAAATGTTTGTTTCATAACTATATATCTTTCAAGTCATCTAGAAAAGGAGAGGTATGTGGAGAAATGTCAGCACACATGAAGATCACAGCATTTTTCACCAGTTGTAAAACATTTATGACACCGGTACGTAAATTGTGTTACTTTTGCTTAGAGGATGTCAGAAGTGATGGCTGCGATCCAGCCTCAATTCTCTGTTCCTGTGGCCTGAAAAAGGTTCATTTCTTCTCAGAGAGTATTCCTAACAGAGCTGGGCTCTTCATGTTTCCCAAGACCACAGACAGGGAAGTAAAAAATGATACAAGCACAATATGTAATGAATTAATTATTTCTTTTAAAGTGGACTGATATTGTTCCTTTAAATCTGTCCTTGGTAATATATCGCTCTCCAATGCATTCACACTCCTTTAATGACACATGTTCAATTAAAGTTTGTTGCCTTTTTATGCTTCTTATTGCAGATGAATACCAACCATGCCTAGTATTACTTCACCTTTCAGACAAAGCAGTGAAGATGGGTTAGGGAAAGGACGAGGGCACACTCTGGCTGTCTGCACAGAATTAAAATGTCAGACTACACCGCTGAGTCTGTGACCTCTTAACCTTGTATGCAAATCATGTGAGGGTTGACAGTGAAGAAGGTGTTGGGCTCCTGGGAGGAAATAAAGCTGTTAGACCCCTTAGGTGGTGAAATTCAGGATTAGGTTCTATATGGACGTTTCAACATGATAAGAATTTGTGATACTGGAGCAGCCTACAGACTTGAGTCAATTTATTGTATGATTAAATGTTTAGTTTTTGCACAAGTAAACTTCACACATTTGAAATAAGATATTAGATCCTGGCTATATTTTAAAAAGAGTATTCTATTTCAGCTATTGTCCACTTGCACTGAGAACAAAAGTTACTCTCTGGTTTTCAATTAGAACAGGATGTTTTCTAAATCACCATGTGTTGCAAGATGTTCATCTTACTTGATCTGACAATTAAGTGTTTATCTAAAGAAAGGCACCATGACAAAATCAATGTGTTGGGCAAAGCCATTGATATCCAAATAAAGATAGTCAATCGTGCTTTTGATTGATATCCCAGTTCTGTTTGTGAGTTGTGATGGATTTTCCTTGGCTCGCTCAGTTTTTGCCTTTAAGCAGTGCTATTGATTCACAGGGTAATGAATCTGCCTAGTGTCACTTTTCACGACAGCTGTCACTCCCCAACTCTGCACATCAGTCCCAATCAGGGGAGAGAAAAAGGGGAGTCCGATCGATTGACGTTAATTATGCGGATGTAAGGAGGGACGATGCACATTGGCGTGTGTCTCCTCCAGAGGAGTCGATAAAGGTCAGGCAATTAGTTTTCCCCCACAGTTTTTTTTTCCCAGGCATTCAATATTGTCACGCTGAAGATGGAAAGCACATCTTACACATCTCACTTTAACCTCGTGCTGTAGATCTAGGCACATGTTCATAACCTTTAAAGCACAAGATTGTCGTGTCTGGATTCATCATTGGGATGAATATTAAAACTTTCTGGTTGGTGTTTTTGGATTTTGGGGTGTTTTTTGTTTTGGATTATGGTAACGGGAACGTTTTTCATTTACATTCTAGTAAAAACTGGGCTTTTTGAGGATAACTGATGGCTATTTCTTTTTTCTTTTTTTTTTTTGGCCTGTCCCGTTTGGCTCTTTTGCCATCAGAATTGTTGTCTAAAGGCAAAGAAAGATGCCCAACGGATTTACTTTACCAAATTGACCATCCCAGCCTTGCCGTAATGGTCCATTTGATTCACCTTTTATTGTTTATTTTATTTTCACTTACTGAATACGGGACAGACTTGACTGGGGGAAAGAAGGGGAGAAAGAAAGAGGGAAAGAGAAACAGCTGAGAAGAGGGACGGGGGAGAAGGGCAAAAGACAAAAACCAACAGAATGAGCAGAAAAAAAAAAGAAATAAAAAATGCATATATCAATCACCTGGATCACCTGCTGAGAAAGAAAAAAGAAAACAAGCAGAAGAGAACAAGAGTAATAGAATAAACAACATCACAATGATATATGGGAATATGACAGTAAATACTAAATATTAAACATTATTGTGCAGCACATAAGATCAACAGAACACAGTGTGCTTTGAGGTAGGAGCCAAAAAGGGTGTAGTTTGTGGGTGTGATCACCCGTGTGTACACCTGTGAGCATGGACGCGCTTGTTTTTTTAAAAGGTTCCTTCATGTAATGATCTGCTAGAGGGTGTGGGGGGGCCACAGCCCCGTCCTCCAGGGCATGAGGCAGGTATGGAGGAGATCAAAACTCCAGACATCCAGAGGCCCCCAGAACACAAGAGACCAAGGAAGACCAACAGAGGGGCAGCCGCGCCACTGTCCCAGAAAGAGCTGAGGAGAGCCCCAGATGAGGGCTCACTCAGCAGCCACGGAGCAGAAGCCAGGGGGAGTTGCAGTGACGCGCCCGTGAGCTCCGCCGGCAGCCAGCCGTGCCTGAGTGACCGAGCCCCAGGCCGAGAGGCCGGGGGCACCCCACCTCCGAATTGGCCCGAGCGAGCCCCAGGCTCCAGGCCCCGATAAGCGGCCGCCAAGGAGTGAGCCGGTGTGTACCTGGACGCCCATCCCGGACACAAAGAACCACCAACGCACCGATGTCTGAGGGAGTCCGCCACTGGCAGGGGAAGTGGTGGTAGGGGGAGATAGGCCTCCAAACCTTGGAGGGCCTGAGATGTCCACAGAGAGGTGGCGTCTGACACCCAACCTGACATATAGACACAGACATACAGGCACACACAGATACAAACATCCATTCCCACCCTCATGCTCTCATATGCACTTACTCCACACTCAACCAACGTGGAGACAGACATATAGAGACGCTGTACACACGATCACACTCCCCAAGCGTACTCTACAAACCGGGTCTAGGTACCCTTGCCCCTGGAGGGGGAACTGCACCCAGACCCAGGTGGTGTTACCCTTTTCCCTGCGGTGGGGGGAGGCAGACCGCCCCGACTCCGCAGCAGCAGGGAGGCCCCACACTCCAGACCGCAGTCGGACGGCCAACTCCTCCTCCTAGCCCCCCCCCCCCCCCCCCCCCCCCCGCTCCAGCAGGTCGCAGAGAACGGGGGTGAGAGAAGACTCCAAACCTCCCTCCACCCGCTCATTGTAATGTTGATGCATGTGTGTTCTAAGGTGCATTTAAAACCCAGGAGGGCATGGAGCTACCTGCCAGAGAGCAGCAGGTAAGCGCATAGTCCCTCCTGCTAGCCCTCAATGTCTACGTGTATTTAAAATTGAGGGGTGGGCAACGACGCCAGGGGTGGGGTGTACACCCTGATGGTACTTTGGATTCCGTGTATCGTGCCCACCCCCAAGATCCTATATGTATGTGTAATGAGAGTGTGAGTAATGTGAATGTCTAAGTTGTGGGATAAAATTGAGGCAGAGGCAGCCAGAAGGGGACAGAGGGCCCCCCCCCCTCTGTCCCCTTCTGGCTGCCTCTGCCTCAGGGGGTAGCCTCCTCTGCACCCTGGTGACATACCCCTACTCCAAGGTCCTGCATGTGTGGGTGGTTGTGGTGGAGCGGGAAGAGGGAGGCAGCTGGAGATGGGGAGGGAAGGAAGGGAGGGGCAGGTGACCCTTCCCTGGGGCCAGCTCCCCCGCTGACCCCAGTAGGCACCCCCATACTCCGCGACCCGCCAGGGAAAGGGGGCCCAGGCCCATCCAGACCAGGGCAACTGATGGCTATTTCATATAGTATGAGTTTATGCATAAAAATCATGAAATCTCAGCTACCAATCACTAACAAAACACAAAGCTCTGAGCAAAATTCTGAAAGACTGTAAAAGTTACTGAGCAAATGAATCAGGCTAAGTAATGCACTTCATATACTTCTGTCACCACATAGTCTTGGATAAAAAGTTTTCACTTAAAAAAATAAATTCAAGATTAGTTGTATATTTATTGATGTCTCTATTTAGCTTTACCGATATGCATTCTGTATGTGTAACAGCAATAATAAAGAGCAATGCATGAAGAGGCATTGCAACCTTTTTGTGAAATGTATATATTCCTAGCCTGAAGTATTTTTAGAGTTACACATTTGCTTTGTCTGCACTGTGCTTCAGCACATTCAATTTGAAATAAAAATAATGGATGCTACATTAAAATGCCAAGTCTTAGCTTTAATTTAAACAGGTTTATGCTGTGCTGGTGATATAACCCTTTTCATACAAGGTCTCTAAATATTTAATATTTGTGGAAAAAGAACTGCGTGGATTCTTTGACCAACACGCATCAGCAGAAGTTCTGTATCTTGTCTTGTGATTCTCTCCTGGGCATTCACTGCAGCTATCTTCAGCTCTTGTTGTGGGGTCTTTCTGGCTTTCATCTGGTCTACACTAGTTGAAATGTAGCTCAAATGACAGATTGAGATCATGTGACTGAAGTCAGTTAAGGACATACCAGCACTTCACCATGTAAAGCTCTTCAGTTGCTTCGGCCGCATGATTGTTTTCCTGCTGAGTGATGAAATGTTATTTAAGTAGCTTTTAAGTATTTTACCAAGCATGAGCACAGAGAAAGCTCTTGCACATGTCTGCCTTTATCATTGTGTCTGTGCCAGCAGTGAGACTTCACCCATGGTCTGTTCAATTGGCAGCCATACATACTAACGACAGAACAGAAGCGCCACTCTTTGACAGATGTACTGATATACTTTGGGTTCTGAGTTTTTCTTTGTATTTTTCTCTCTATATTTCTCCGTTTTTATTTCATCAGACCTAACATTTTTTTCCATAGTTCTGTAAAATGTAATCTGACCTTTCTGTTTTTGAAATGTGCTGGTGTTTTGTTATAAATCCACTGAGGTCACTGAATGATTTGTTGATTGTCGACAAGAAAACCTGACTTGCTTTTTGTTCTCTCTGCATGCAGCTAATTAAGAAAAAGGTGTTTTTTATTTTCCTCTGTATGTCTGTTTTTATTTAAATTTGGCATACTGCTTTGTTATCCCTGAAAGAAGATTTTAGGTTTCGTTTTAAGATTCTTTATTATCTTCTTCTCTTGCATGGCCAAATTGTTTGACCTCTCACATTTATATACATTTGAGTTCAAGTCAGTTCAGTTCATTGTAGTACAAGCGGAGCCAGTATGATGAAATATGTCGTATCAAACAGGACATCACAACACAACAGTGCAGAGAAAACAGCATCATACAATGTAGTATAGTTACAGCAAACACAGTACAATACAGTACCACAAAATACTGTAAAAGATAAGTTACAAATAAAAGCACAACATTTTTGACTTATTGGCAGCCAGTTATTACAACTCTGCTTCTATGACAAAAAACAAACAAAAAACCCATCAAGTCTCAAGTGAGCATTCTGTGCATGATGTGAAAAAACAAAGACAGACACACACACACACACACACACACACACACACACTGTTCATTAAGAAAAAATTACATAATCATTACTGAACCTTTGCAGTTTAGTGAGAGACAGATTTTTACCTGACAAAACAGTCTACAGTCTACAGTCTGCTCTGTTTATATATGTCGTGTCTGCCATGATTACAGTTCCATGTAAATTATCCCCACCGTTGTCTACACCTGCTGTATGTAAATCAGTGTAATGTTCAGTTATCAAACTAGTCTAAATGGCCGATTCTCAGAATGGACCGAGGCAGACCTGACTCTTCAGAAGCACTGCATTAGTGGCGAAAAGCAAAAATGTGACTAAAGAAAGTGATACATTACACAATGCTATTTTATGTTGAGTCTATTCTTTATTTTTTTAAAGCAGTTATGAAATTGACTTTGTGAAATGGCTCAAACATGAAAAAAACAACCGATAACTACAACTCATTTTTGAAATGTTGGCCATTTTTCATACGCTAACAGATATAAACTGTTAGTGTAATTATTAATGTCTCTCTCAGACAAGCCTGTTCCCCATCAAGACCATGCCCAACACATTTAAGCAGTGTTATTACACTGTATTCCCAAGAGAGGTTTTAATTCTCCTGAGTGTGGAATAGCTCCTTTCAGCCTCTTGTGTTGTGCCAAAGATTGTAAAGATGAAAACATATACACAAACACCAAATAAGCCCAAACATGAAGCTGCTGTTAGCATGGTACAAAATACTTTCAGTCTCCATAGCTAATTTATCTTTTCCTGACAGCTGTATAATATCCTGTCATTCTTTGAATCAGCGTGAGGCTGCTATTGTACCTGTATAGCACCTGATTAAACAAAAAATAACACTAAATTAAGAAACGATTTAAAAATTAACAATTCTCAAACCAATATCACAGAAGATAAAACTTCCTGAAATCGATGTACTTCGACACTGTCCTGTTTCTACAAATACAGTAGACTGCACATGTGACACTTGAATAGTAGAAATAGCAGGATTTTTTTTCTCTTTTTCCTCTTATTTTACGTTACACATCAACTTTTGGCTTTTGTTTCTTGTTGTGATCTTTTTGGTTTACTTATTGCTGTCATTCGGTTCACTGCCAGAGACATGTAGCAGTAAAGGGATATTCTTGAGTTCCATCTCCTCTACAAACACAAGGTTATTGGTGGGTCTGATGGATGCAACCCAACCATAAAAAATGCTGTCCTGTTGTCTTTGCGCCAGCTAAGAAGGATAGCTTCAAGGGTAGGATAAACAAACAAGCACTAAAGCTTGTGCAGTGCATTGTTCTTAGAAACTGTACACACAGCTTTTGCTCCCAAGTCTCAGCTGTAGCCTAAGAACCCCATAAGATGCAGCAAAACATCTGCTAGATCACAGGCATCAATTAATGTTATCGTTGGTCTTCACACACACACACACACACACACACACACACACACACACACACACACGTACACAAGGTTGTTGAACATCACTGGAAGAAACTGAAACTGGCTCATATTTTGGAAATTTCTAAAGTGGCAACAATTTGATTAATTGAAGACTTTTTGTTCATTTTTAACTGAGCTTATTACCATATTGGCTTGAATATAAGACTGATTATAAAACCAGCCCATCACCAGCATCTGTGTTTGAGAAAAGGGACTTTGAGACTGGTTCTATAGCGGCAGATTCTCCAAAATACTGTTAATACAAGGGGAAGAAAGTCCTTAACACTGATGGATTTTCTCTAATAAAAGTGAAACATGGAGGATGATAACACCTAAAAGTCACACGTCGAGTTTGTTAATCAGCCACATATTCATAATCTTTCCTTTCAGACTCTTGGAAGCAGTCAAGATTATTTTCTATGACAACATTTTTCAAACTGTTTCAGAGCTCATCATCTGTAACAGCTGTAATTCTTGACTATTTGGCAGAGTTTCATTTAGTTCACTTCTGCAGTAAAGAAACACTTTGAACTCATTTTTAGTCTTCATGAATATACTTCTTCCACAGTAAGAAAATATGTTCATGTAATTCCTGTTACATGGACCTTCA
Organism: Mchenga conophoros; assembly: GCF_057382185.1. Lineage (NCBI taxonomy): Eukaryota > Metazoa > Chordata > Actinopteri > Cichliformes > Cichlidae > Mchenga > Mchenga conophoros. The sequence continues at coordinate 35,139,327 of NC_140541.1, forward strand.
AAACATCAGGTTAAACTGAGCTAACTAAACACTTTTAGGGTTGGATGACTATAAGATGTTCAATGAAGAGCATAGCTTAGTAATAAAAAAAAAAACACATTTGAATGTGTGAACTGGTCAGTAGATGCATGAAGTGAAAAGTAAAAATGGAGCCTAAGAAGACAGAAATTGGCTTGAATATAAAAAAAAAATAGATTAATAGCAACTGGTGTTTTGCACACTGAAGAAGATCAGCATTTTAAACATGACATTCTCATCTAAAAGTATAACAGAGAGCAGATAATACACTTTTCTTCCTTGGGTGGTCAAACTATCCTTGTACATAAAACATGAAACTTACCTACTTCAACAAAATTGTGGTGAAACATTTGAGGATCAATTCCTGTACCTTAGTCAGAGAATGCTCGTTGGTGTTTCCAGGTCCATCTTCTCCAATGCCTCCACCATTAGGGTCCCTGGGTCATAGACTCAGTGTTTTGAAGTCTTCTTTTACGTTTTCTGTACCTTGCATTTTCTAGTTTAGTTTACTTATGCTCTTGAGTTTATTCAGTATTTCTGGTTGTGGTGATCTTATTTAGTATTTGGTCCTGTTCATGTTTTGCTTCTCCCCTTGTCTTGTCTGTTTGATTAGTGCCAGCCGTGTTTCCCAGGTGTTTCCTCTTTGTCCTGTTCCTCCCTTGCATTTACTGTCTGCATCTTCTTCTGTTCTCCCTCATACCCCGCTGTATGTTCTGCCTGCCTGTTTAGTTTCATGTGAGTTTTTGAGGGTTTTTTTTTTTTTTTTGCCTCCATGAGTCTGCATTTTGGGTCAATTCCTGCCTGCTGCACACATTAAACATGCCATGCACAATTAAAATAGAGTCACCCGTTTACAGTTGATAAATCCTTGTGGTTTTAGCACAACAGGGAGAGTCCTCTTTAGTAGTTGAAGCCGCATTATAATCATATGAAATGTCTACATTGGGCACACTGGATTACCTTTATGAGTTAACTATATAAGTCTTTATAATAGTCCACCTAATTCCTCAGCGGTAGTGGTGTAATGATTCTCTAAAACAACAGTTGAGTTGTTAGCATTATTTTTTTAGGGCTGAAAGAGCAAGAAAAAAAATACTATTTACAAAAGGATCTAAAAATACACTAAATATCAGTACTCTAATATTTCCAGTTCACTCTTGGCTTGAAAAACTTTCAGGCTTTAACCAGGTATTAACAGCTCCAAATCGCTAAGTGATATAAGCAATGTGTGGACATAGCTAATTAAGCTATTACAAGAACATTTTTCTACAGGACACAGAATGACAAATCCAGGACAATTGTATTACATATGTAGTCTTTTTCTTAAGGTTGTCATATCCAGCCATGTCTGCACACTGGTCTCATGTTGAAAGTATGTATGAATACTGTGTGTATTTGTTTTGTTACACAATAGCTTGTAAGTTCCAGTATGTTTCAGGTTCAGGTGTCAAACAGCACAATAATTAAAAAAAATGATGCTCTGTGTACTAAAGTGTAGAATAATGTAAGGATTCAATTATTTTTAATTAAAAAAAACTCATGTAACTGTACAATGTTACAATTGGAATACGAGTACTCCACTTGTACCTTGTACAACAATCCAACCAGAATTCTAGTAGTACTACACACCAAACTAAGAGCCTTAGCATCTGTGTTAGTTTGCTAGCAAGTAGGCCACACCTAATCTGTAAGACAACCATTTTTTATATGGAAACACGAACTGTGGCGAGGGAATGTTCCATTTAGTTTCTCCTGGCATTGCACTATTGTGGTTACAACAAGGTTTGTCAAAATGACCAAATAAAACCTTCGATCATCCTGAAACGGTTCCTCTCTCTTGGTTTCTGTGTCTCTTTTTTCCTCAGCTGCTCCATCTTTCTCAGTTTCCTCATGTGCACGCTGTAAATAGAATTTATCTCCATGATCAGCTGAGAAATTAAATGTACCCACTCTGGCCTCAGTTTGCTTCTTGCTTGGCATAAATAATAGGATGTGTACTTACCAGCTGTAAAACCATCATAAGTCTTTTATATGAGGCATTATAATCTTTGGTTCTTTTTTTGCTGATTCATGGTGATTATACAAGGCAGCAAATATTCAATTCATTTATCATATAATGAAAAACTTTTTACAAAGGCTAAAGTGCTGATATAAGATATGATCTTTGCCTAGTCCACATGGGTGTTTTTATCATAGCACATGCTATCAGTAACATGTCTGTGCTAAATTTCATACCAATCCATTCAGCGGTCATATTTTCATTGAAAACCACAAATGGCTGCCTGCTGATTTTACCAGTGGAAGGTCACAGCCTTACAAAGTCAGAGGGAATCCTATTCTCAGTACCATGGATGTATCAAATGTCTTTGCTGTTCATCTAATAGTTCTTCAGATACATAAGTAGAGAATAATATACGTATGCATCTGACACTGGCACTGTATAAACTGTAAAAACATGCAAACATGGAGGATGAGTTTAACAAACTGTGACGCACAAAATGCAATTTTTGACTGTTTTAGACAGGATACACAGAGAGATGTAGTCAGTGTACTAAATTATAGTGTTTTGGAAAATGTAAATTTGGTAAATTTTGTAAAATTCAGCAGAACAGAATATGTTATGTTTAGAAGTGAAATCTAAAGTCATCCTGATTAACCCTTGGATGTCTTTGTTTGGTCCATTTGTGGTTTAGTTTTGCTCGCACGGGGCTCATTTATTTATCAAACTACTTCTTTGAATTATTTTGGTTTAATAAGTATGCAAGTAGAAAAACAGTTGCGTATAGCATGTTAGTAATGAATAAACTTATGATAAGAACTACACTAGATTTACAAGAAACTATTTATCGGTCATAATCCACGCAGTGTTATTGGCGCTGACTAAAGACAGACTTTTCCCCCTCAGTCATAAAAGGCTGATGGAGTGTCGTTGTCACCTGGCCAGTGGATGGTGTGGGCACCTACGTTTGTGACTCACAGCTCACAGGTCAAGTTTTCTGAAACTCTTGTGACTGCAATAACTAAAGAAGTAGATCACCTAAGATTTTCACATTTATACCATAGGTGTATCTACTAAAAATCCTGGACAATTTCAAATCTCAGTGACCTTGACCTCAAAGAGTAAGTCTTCTGACATTCTAGCGAATATGATAACTTGAGAACAAGATGACATAGAATTGTGAAATGATAGGTGTGTCTGCTAGGAGGCTGAGGGGTAGCACTGGCAGCGACGATTATTATTACTACTTTTTTTGATGTCACGAACATCACTTGAGGGCAAATTTCACTAGGCTGGTTGCACAGTGAGTCTGTGCTCAAATGTTTGCTGGACCAGGAGTTATTTTTCAAAATGTGTTAATCACTTATTTTAGTGTATTGTTTATATTATTGTTCAGTTGTGCCGGATTTAGTCATCGCTTACCTGTTTTTGTGTGCAGCTCTGTCTGTGTCTCTGGGTGTTTTTTCATTGGTAATTCTAAATTAGTTGTAGATGTGAAAGTGAGCGTGAATGATCGGTCATGATGTCTCTATGTGTTAGTGCGACAATAGTTTGGTTAGCTTGTTAAACTATAGCAAGACCAGTAGAGAGCTGGGATGAACTTTGGCCCCCCCGTAGCCCTGAACTGAAAAAGTAGTAAAGAAAATACATGGATGGAAAATCCTTTCTCTTCATAACTAAGAGAAATGACAGATTACACGTTACCTTTCATCAATCATACTTTCACTTTGTGAGAATCTCTTTCTACATCATTATAAAAAAGAGATGCAGATGTAACTTCAGGTTTTATACCTTATGTACACTATGCAAGGTAAAATGATAGACTGAGTTGTAAAATGTTCTGATATCATCAGAGCTCAGCATCACATAACCTCAGGCTGATAGTTCCTACATGATTACACTTTTACTTCAAGTGGTTTTAGCACAGGGGAAACATCTGGAGAGGGGCTCTTGTTGTTAAGAGTATTTTTTGTAACAGCAGCCAATTTTCTTTTGATAGACTATGCTTTGTTTTTGCTACTATGGGAGTTTTTGCAAGTGTGCAGTACATTTGCAAATAGAGGTTCTTTCAGCACCACAGAGCTGACAGTATCAGGTCTGCCAGTCCAATGAGGTGGAACGCTGGAGGTAAATGAGTGTGTCAAAATACACGAGAAAAGGGGATTGGGAGCAGTAAATGTAGATTATTGCCAGAGGGTTTCATTTCCTTCAAAACTGTATGCATAAGGGTGACTGTGATTCTTTGAAAAGTGAGCTTCATAAGGGAGCTTTTGCAAATCGCTCTTCGTAAATAACTGATGTACATTTGAGAAATCAAACATTTTGGGTAAGTGGCATATCAGCTCATATCGCTGGTCTTCAAATCTGTCACACAGAAGTTAATTGTATAAGACCATTCACCAGGCCATATATGTGCCTATAAAGTTATTATTCTAATTGGCTAATAGAGACTTGCAAAATGGAATTGTTATTGGTGTACATGTCTTTATGGAGATTAATTTTTTCCTTAGCCAGGCTTTTAGACGTTAGGGAAAAATAAGATTGGGAAATACCTCGGGAAAATATCCGATTTTTTTATTACAAATTGAAAGAAAAATGCACAACAAAGTTTTGGGCCATCCAATAATGTAACAAAATAGAGGAAGCTGACAATTAAATTTAACTTGCTTTTTAATCATGAGTCCAATTGGAATTATTCAATTTTAGACACGGTACTTTCTCCACAGGTAAATTCCTATAATTGTAATTTGTGTCGCTCTATTGCATTGCAGTGACCCCCTGAGGCTACTTGGGCAGCGTGGTATTTAGTGATTCATCCACACAAAATCAGAGATTACTTGCTTATTACTTGTAAAATAATGAAAACTGGTGGAATGGCAACTAAAATAAACCAAAAAGCAAATCTGAATTAGTATATTGCCTTGTTAAGTTTTGTGTTTATATGTTCAGTAACACCCAGGATACCATTTAAAAGTATACATATAAAATGGGGGGAAAAAAACAAGGAAACCACACTTTGCTTACAAATTAAAGTCATAAAAGTGCTATGCCTATATTAACCTCAGTATTGGTTGGTGGTATTTTGGGAATTATTGGGCGAGTTTGGGCACTTTAGAATACTTACTGTCAAACTCTCAGCAGCAATTCTACTTTGATGTGTTTTTCTTAATTGATAAACTGGGAATGAGGAAAAATAACTGCATACATAAAAAATACCATGGACTAGATAGCTCTGAAATGCCCGGCCTTGTTTGGCCCAGAAGATTAAAGATAATCTTGACTTGAAAGCCTGAATTTTATATTTGACCCAAATGTGTCTAACACTTAGTGATTTCTGGTGGGGCTGCAGGCATCACTGATGTCGCATGGGAAGATTTCTATTAGAGGTTCATAATACAGACACACAGTGTGATCAGGCATCATACTTTGACATATTTGAAGGGTGTTAATGTAGCTTAGCTGTTGTATGCGGATTGAGTCACATCAGCAGAGGCTGGCAAATAATAAAAGTAACCAAAAAGTACAAGGTGTCAAATATCAGTAAAAAAAGCCTTGAGGCACTGCACAAGGAAAATTAACACCTTATCAAAGCTAAGTTAAGATAAAAGTAATAAGACTGCTGGCAACTGTTTGAAAGATATACTGCTTTTCATCACTGCCCAAGGAGATGCCTCAGCAGTGACGCTTCACATCACCTGCTTTACCCAATCTCCTATGTAACACTAGCTCCAAGGAATTTTCAGATTTTCAGTTAAATAATATCAAGGCTTTTTTTATGCAGCTTTGAGAAACTGAGCAGAGTGCAAGGCAACAATGTTTTAGACAGCAGTAATTCCAAAGCACAATGTCATGACTTAATGAATAGACAACAAGAAACTGCTTATTATCTGTTTAAAATAATACAAGAATAAATAAGGCTTGAAATAGTATTATTTTAAGTAAGCGCACCTGTAACTGTAGGACTGGTGCAAGGCACTGACATTTCTTCTTTATTTATTATTCAGCCATGCTTTTCTAGTTTCTAGTTCCAGAATTACTGATCACCTTTTCTTTTGTCTGTTTCACAATTTCTTTCTTTTTGCTTTTTTTAATCTCATTCCAATGTGGCATTGTTTCAGTTTTACAGTTTTTTCTCAATTGCCTTGACACAATTGTCACATCGGATATGTCATTCTCACCAATATTACGGCAGTTCTCATAGCATTTAAGGCATTTGTCATAACACAGACTCCCCTGTGCAAAGCACGCTTCTTCTTTCAACCTTGTTTCCGAAGTCATTTCTAATTGTGTCTGTTCTTAACCTTAACATCTTCAACTCTGCCACCTCCAGCTCGGCCTCCAGTCTTTTGTTCGGTGACATCATCTCCAAACCACACACAGCAGGTCTCACTACAATCTTGTAAACCTTCCATTTTCCTCCTGCTGCCATCCTTCTGACACAAATCACCCTGACACTCAGCTCCGCCCACTCCACCTGCTCGAACTCTCTTCTTCGCCTCTCTTGTGTACTATTCTTTGCTTTCGATGGTCGACCCCAGGTATTTAAACTCATTTACTATCTCCACTTCTTGCATGTTCACTTTTCCTCTCATTTCCTTCTCATCCACTCATGTATTCTATTTTACTTCTACTTTCCTGCCTCTGTTCTTCAGTGCATACCTCCACCTCTCCAGGCTGTTTTCAAGCTGCTTCCTTTCACTGCCGATTACAATGTTGTGAATATTGTACTCCAGCCTGACCTCACTTGTCAACCTCTATCACCACTGCAAACAAGAAGGAGCTCAGAGCTGAATCCACACCCACACTGAACCAGTCTGTTACACCTACCACACACCTGGCCACTCTCTTGTCATCAAACAGGTCCTGCATCTCCCTCACATACCTCTCTGCCACTCCTGTCATCACCCTTGTTCTTAAAAATTGATGCTAGCACACTTCTTCTCCATTCCTCATTCTAGTTGTGTAAAGCATTCTGATCACTGTCCACTGTCTTTACCCATAGATGTCTCCATACTTCTACTGATATGTTATCAGAACTGATTGCATCTACTCTTCATCACTGTCATAGATGCCCTCACTCCCTCATTACTAAGCCCCTGTACTTCCTGATCCACCCATTGTTGTCTATCTGTCCTCCTCTCTCTCTCTCTCTCTCTCTCTCTCATTTCTATTCATGGTCTTCCCACAGTACTTCTTCTATCTTCTCAACACAGTCTTCAGTTGTTAGTCTTAATCTGTATTCCTGTCTACTTTATTCATCTTCTTTGACTATCCCACTTTTTCTTTGCTAAACTCTTCCTTTGGAGATTTTCCTCCTTTGCCACCAAGTCTCTTTGTCCCCTTTCTTCTGTTCAGAGGATACACCAAACACCTTCTTGACAGTTTCCCTCAACTCTACAGCTCAGCTGTACTTAACTATTCCTCCCCAACCAGAGCTAGTCTCAGTTCCTTTCTTAACTGTGTGCAATATTACTCCAACTTCCTCCAACTTCCACCACTTAGTCCATGCCTCTGCCTTCACTGAGTCATCTTACAGTCACCACCTTGCAGTCATGTGTGTCCTTCAGGTTTTACCATCTGTATAAGATAATTTCCACCTGTGTGCACATTCCTCCACTCTTGTATGTTACCCTGTGTTCACCACAGCCATTTCCATCCCTTTTTTTTTTTTTTTTTTTGCAAAAATCCACCACCATCTGTCCTTCTTTCTCTCCTTAACACCTTACTTACCCAACACCTCTTCATCACCTCTTCTTCACCTATATGTCCATTGAAGTCTGCTCCAAACACTACAATCGCTCCCCGGGACACTCTCTACCACTCCCACTCAGTACCACTCTCTACTGAACTTACTCCAGAATGAATCTTTCTCTTCTAACTTACATCCAGCCTATGGAGCATACACAATGACACCAGTCAACATGATCCCTTCCATACTCAGCTTCAAACTCATGATCCCGTCTGACACTTCATCACAACACTATTCATGTACTCTTCCTTCAAGATAATCGCTCCTTGATTGCTTTTGGTTTCTACACCTTACTCTTGCTTCCCTTCCACCTGGTCTCCTGGTCACACAATATATCCAACTTCCTTTTCTTCATCATATCAGTCAGCTCTCTAATTTCACATAGTAAAGTTATAGTCTCTAAATTTAGAGTCTATACTCTCAGATCCACATTGCAACCTTGCGTTCTTTTTCGCTCTCTTCACTTTCCCCCGCCTCTCTCTCTTGTCTTTGGCCAACAGTAGCACAGTCTCCACTGAACCCTATTGGTAAACAGCACCAAGGGTGGCCATTGGTAACTGGTGCTAACAGTATGCTGGATTGTGGCTTTGCAAGAGTAGGATTGTTGCTTTTTGCTAAAAAGTTGTAGTTAAATAAGCTGACTAAAAAAGCTGAAGGGACATGGCACTTTTCTTTGATGACAGATACCAGTAACTAAAGTTGCTACATGTGTCCTCAGTAAAATGGCCATAGATGTACTTAATATAGTGGTCACAGGAATATTTAATAAAGATTCATTTTGAGAGAAAGAAAGATAAAAAAACATAGACAGAAATAGACAGAAATATCTCGAATTTTATTTCATTAAAGGCCCTACAAACATATTCGTCCATGTTTCTGGGAGAGAGAAAAGAGTTTGATTAGAAAACACATGACAAGTTTCAACCAATGACATTCAAAGGTCTCTGCTTGTCAGCTCTCAATTTTAACACCTGTGTAAGCACAGCTGCAGTTAATTGCCATGGCAATGGCGCTGATTGCTGGAGAGAAATTAAAACCCTCAATTTTCATTGACATGACTTAAAAAACCTGAATATGAACAGGTTACTTTTTGTCTTGCTTGTCTTAAGGAGAGAATTAAAATAACATTTATAAAAAGAAAACAGTCCAAATTATAATGTGATTGTCTTGGACTTGGAAGTTGGGAACTCTATGCACTTCAGTGCTTCTAGAAAAAAATAAAAATAAATATCTGTTGACTTTGAGAAAGAGCTTGTCTAAAAGATGAAACATTTGACTTCAGTTTGGTGGAAAAATGAAAAATTTTACTATAAGGAACTTAGTAGTTTTGTGATTGGCCTTGCAGTGCCACGGGGAAATATTCCCCCCCTTCTCATTTCTTGTTTTTTTGCACATTTGCAATTTTTAAATGTTTCAAATAAACAAACATGTATTTATATTAGACAAGAATAACCAAAGTTAATAGAAAATAGATTTTTAAAATGATTTCATTTATTACAATTTTTCTCAATTGCATTGACGAGCATTTAAATGTGACAAATATCCAAAAAACAAAGAAATGATGGAGTGGGTAAACACTTCTTCATGGGACTCTATGGAATTTTCTTGTAGATCTTGTTTTAAGGAGAAACTGTTTTGATTAGCTGTCAAACTGAGATGAGAAATGCACAAAACACAAGAAATGTGTTGCGGATTTCAAAATTGCGTTAAGAGTATGGAGAATGATGTTCGTCATGTTAGAACTGAATCAGTGTGACTGAGAAAAAAATGCAATAAAATACTGGAAACAGTTCAGGGGAAAATGTTGCAAATGAGTGCATCCATCAGCTGATATGATACTATATATGATACTATTTCAAATTAACATCAACTTGATGAGGCCATGTTTGGATCAATAAAGAGACATGTCGAATGAGTATTGTTACTTTTTTTTTTTTTTTACCAAGCTGTTGCTGTGGTAGTTTTGCTGCTAAGTGCATCTCATGCTGAAATGTAACCATACCATTACACATGGTTGTTGCTTTCTTATTTTACACACCCCACACCAAAATTGCCTAAAGTACCATAACTGCTGAAATCTATTTATAATATCAGGTGATTTTACCTTTAAAGTCATTACAGGACTCAGGACTCAGGACTACGCTGCAGGGGGAAGCTATTCTCAGACTGCTGATGTTGGCTTTGTGTTTAATGGGGCCTAAGGGTACTACAAGAAGATTAAATGTGGCCAGTCAGGGTCCTACTCATGTCACATAAAAAAGAACAAGGGCTGTGGTGCGTGACATTTATGAGATAGTTGACCAAGCAGTGAGTGTTTGGGGATGCTGTTTGCTGTTTGTCTCAGGTGTCTGCAGCTGAAAGAAAGACACTGACGGATGAACAGCTGATCGTAAAGTAAACAACATGTTATGCAAGATAATTATATACAAAAACAAAAGGCCATCAACATTGGCTGCACATACAATGTTTTTTTTTTTTTTTCCTTGCGCCTGTCCCGTTTGGCTCTTTTGCCATCAGAATTATTGTCTAAAGGCAAAGAAAGATGCCCAACGGATTTACTTTACCAAATTGACCATCCCAGCCTTGCCATAATGGTCCATTTGATTCACCTTTTATTGTTTATTTTATTTTCACTTACTGAATACGGGACAGACTTGACTGGGGGAAAGGAGGGGAGAAAGAAAGAGGGAAAGAGAAACAGCTGAGAAGAGGGACGGGGGAGAAGGGCAAAAGACAAAAACCAACAGAATGGACAGGAAAAAAAATGCATATATCGATCACCTGGATCACCTGCTGAGAAAGAAAAAAGAAAACAAGCAGAAGAGAACAAGAGTAATAGAATAAACAACATCACAATGATATATGGGAATATGACAGTAAATACTAAATATTAAACATTATTGTGCAGCACATAAGATCAACAGAACACAGTGTGCTTTGAGGTAGGAGCCAAAAAGGGTGTAGTTTGTGGGTGTGATCACCCGTGTGTACACCTGTGAGCATGGACGCGCTTGTTTTTTTAAAAGGTTCCTTCATGCAATGATCTGCTAGAGGGTGTGGGGGGGCCACAGCCCCGTCCTCCAGGGCATGAAGCAGGTATGGAGGAGATCAAAACTCCAGACTTCCAGAAGGCCCCCAGAACACAAGAGACCAAGGAAGACCAACAGAGGGGCAGCTGCGCCACTGTCCCGGAAAGAGCTGAGGAGAGCCCCAGATTTGTTTTATTTTGTTTATTTTAAGATTAACTGCAGTTGTGTGTAAAAAAAATAACAGTAACCATTCACACGCCCATTACACTATGGAGAGAATAAACGATATGTACCTATCAAGGCCTATGATCATCATCATCCACGTGACAATTTGTTTGTAATTGTGCATGTGCGTCAAGATGCATATCTACAGATTTAGCAACATCTGACAACAGTATTTGTCCAGTATTATATATATAAGTATAGTATATATGTATAGATAAATAAGATTGCTGACTGCGTACCTGTATTTATTGTACTTTCATGGGTAGTATGCCTTTTGTACATCTTCACAGTATGTTTACTAATAATGGCCCCTCTCAGCCACCCACTCTTTTTCTACAACTATTTTTTGTAATGCATAAAATATGTGGGTGGTAACAGATACAATGCTGTAGCCAAATGTAAATGATGCTTACATATGTAAATATGCAAATGTCATTTCCCACACACAAACTGGCATCCACGAAAGAATAACGTAAGGTGAAAATTCGTACACCTAAAGCATAGTACAAAATATGCGATCTAGAGTTAACTTGCTGTGATGGGATGGATATCAAAACTGTAAAACACACAAAAAAACAACATAGAATTTTTTAAAAAGTGATTGTTATATATGTAATATTACCAAATGTTAAAACTGCCTTTTCACTGACAAGTGGAACAGGCAATAAGAGCACTTCTACAGTCATTATATTGCAAATTGAAATAGAAATGAGACTTATGTAAACACATTGTATGTGCACATGCACAATTAATTTATTTTTATCCTAATTATGTACTGTTTTTATGGTAGATGTTAATCTTAAACATTGCCCCTACACTGACCTCATTATTCCAATGAGGTCAGTGTAGGTCCAAGTAGATAAGCCAAAATTTTAGACTACAGACTTCTCTGAACGCAGACTTTTTTCCCCTGTTCTTGGCTCTTCATGATGTCAGTAGGAGTGGATATCCCAAACACTGCAATGGCCCACTCACCTGCTGTTCAAACATTCTGTTTGTGATTGGCCTCCAATAAGATTTATTTTGACCTCTTAAAGTAATTCGCTTTGAATATTTAAACGTGTAAAGCCGGTGCAGTGTAGTATAAACTGATTATAGTCATTAGTAAGAATGTGCTGTATCTTTTGTTCTGTTTGTGTTGTTGGTCATCTATCACGGAGGACCTTTTTTACGCGCCAGGTGACAGGAGCTTATAACAGATCATGCAATAAGAGCTGTACACATACGACATTTGTCAGTTTAAAAAATCATCACCAAATTGCTCATCTTAACCTGATTCAAAGATACTGGAAGGAATAAAAAATATATTACAAGCTAAATGTTCATTTATTCTCCTCATAGCTACTGACAGACACTGCACTTTTACTGCTTACACTTTAACTTAGTAGTTCTCAAACCAAGGGCCTGGCATAGAGCCACTGCAGTGGGGGTATGAACAACCAGGAGAAAAAATATGGAGTGAAACAAAATTGAATGAATTCATAAGAAAACAAAACAAGAGTTTGCTGATACTCTTTTGCTGACCTTTGTTTCACTAAAATTCAACTTGCATTTTTTTTATTTATTTATTTTTAATGATTGGTATCAAAAATGGAGGGGCGCGGGAGTACGAACTCTTTTTGTTTCTGCTTGGCAGCGTTGCAAAGAAGGTTTGTGAACAGCTGTAACTGAATGTCACTGTAGGTTTGTGAGCTTTAAAGTAACTTTGGAATTCAGAGGAAAACCAGGGAAGTGTGTATCTCACTAATACTGATACTCAGTAGTGTTCTAATGTAAAACAAACCCACACTTGAGTGATGCTCTTTATGTCCACTGTGCTTAAAAAAAAAGGAAAGAAAGAAGTGCAAAGCAGTGACCTTGTGACTGAATATGGGGTTTCTGCTGGGAAAAGCAGCACAGCAGCATAAAACCACAGGGGTTCTGTAAAAACCAAGAACCATAAACGGGAAATTACACTTGGAACAAAAGTAGCTGAGTAGATGGTTGGTGTTTTCTTGTTAACAGCGAGTCATTCCACACGATTTAACTGGCACCTTGGGAAATGCGCCATTTCTTTTTTGCCCTCTGCTCTTTCTCACAGCAGCTCTGCTCTTGACCTCCTCCTTCAGTTCGACCTCTCCATGTTAGAAACTTTGTCAGTGGTTATAAACCCGGCCTCCGCTTTGGCAAAATGGATAATTTGTGTCGCAGTCTCGGTTGTGTCATATGAATTCAGTCCTTGTTTCGCTGTGTGCCTTTTGTGCTCAACAACATCATTAAATTTGTTCTAATTTTGCCTTCTCCAGCAGTGACAGGACAGAAACACTAGGAAAAAAACAGATCCTGTAACTGCTCTGCCAGCTACACACTGTTACAACACCTTGCCATGCATCTGTCAGCTGGTAAGCATGTGCTCTCAAGTGACTTTCAGATAATTGCCACATTGTGACTGACTTGATTTGCATACATTCATTTAATAAATCAGACACTAAATTGGAAAAACCTGTGTGACAGTTATTACGGCGCCAACTCCAGGCTGCGTCTGTCCCGTGACCCCACTAATGAAAAGGATGCAGTTCAAGTGTGGGACTGTGGAGCGATGTGCAAAGAGCACTTTTGGATTATATTGTAGCTGAAGTGTGTTAATGGGAATTTTATACTTGTTATATACCTTCTCACTTCAGTGATAGAGACATCTCCATAGAATATGCATTGTGGAGCCATGTCAGTGAAATGAATAATGCCTTTTCCACCAAAGTAAACAAGACTTTACATTGGTCTTTATAACAATTCAAACATTTTTCTTTTCTGTATTTGTTATAAAAATAAACAACACAACAAATTTGCTTTTTCACTTAAGCTGGGCTTTTTTTTCTATTCCACATTACTCATTCCTTTTGTGTTTCATCTTGATGCATTCTCAATCATCCAGGGAAACAAATCTCCAAAAGTCACCAACTTGGAGTGTTTCAGTTTGCCATCTTAGGGAGAAATCAACACACATGGGTGTATGTCCTTTGTTGCTGACATTTATTGATAAAAACAGTACAAAAAACCAACCATTTGTACACATATTTACAAATGGCCTGCTGAGTGGTGCATGGAGCAAGTTTTGGGTGGCTTGCGACCTAAAATCCAAGTACACAGATGCAAAAAAAATCAGGCCACTGTGCGATGTGTTCACTGCTACAGGTACACATGTGGTAAATGCAGACGACAGATACCGTGGCAGTGCCAGGATTGTGAGTGATTGCTGAAAATGTTGAAATGTACTCACTCACTTTTTATCATTATTTGTAAATATGTGTACAAATGGTTGGTTTTTTGTACTGTTTTCATCAATAAATGTCAGCAACAAAGGACATACAAAGGACATGTGTTGATTTCTCCCTAAGATGGCAAACTGAAACACTCCACTCCCCCACCCCCTCAATCACTCACCCCCACTCCCCTCCCTCCAGAATTCCTAGGTAACGACCTAATATACATATGAATGACTCCAGCATTTGACTGACTGCTCTCCGGCTTTTAAAGGTAGAAACGCAAAATGATGACTCTGCGGTCAATTTAGCCAATTTAGCTTCCACTTCCACCATTTGACTGCTCTCGGGTTTTATAGGTAGAAAGGTAGAAGCCTGGGGATGCTAGTGTTAAGCAAATGACTGCATTTTCCATTATGAAATGAGTGATCGCTCTGTTCTACATCCATCTTCATGCTTTTGTTAGTCAGTGTCAAATGGGGCACCAGTTCTTGCTCACAGAGTTTGAATTTAACTTTTTTAATGTCATTTAAAGTTTAAGAAAAACTGCTGGGACTTCAGTCTGGCTCGTTGCTGTTTGAACCAACTTTGAAGTTTTAAAGGGTGCGAAAAGAGAGAAACTATTTTAACATTACATGAACCAGATCTTTACTTTATTTCTTCCAGGAGAAATATTCCCAAGTAATCCTCTTAAAGGGATTTCCCAAGGCCTATAACAAGAGCATCAACCGGCTTTAGATTTTAGAGTTCCTAAACAGTTAACCATACGAACAACACATATTGCAGTGATGAAGGACAAATGCTTGTCTTTATAAACGTTAGTCAAAGCTATGATTTAAGCTTGGTCTTTCAGGAGCAAGTCCTAACAGTACAAATAAAATGATATTAAGCTATGCTTATATGAAATCAACTGTTTTTCAACAGAATGAACCTGGTGGTTAGTTTTGACTTTTTAAACATGCTATGAATCAGTAAGTTATTTTGTCCCATTTTACGTTAAGTGATGCTGGCGGACAACTGGTCACGTTCACTGCAATTTTCAGCTCACATAGTTTTTAATGTATTTGTACTCAAATAAGAAATTACAAGTATTGTTTAAAATAAGTACCATATATTCTGGCTAATATTTAGAGTGATAATACTCAGTTTTTAGTTCACTATTTAAAGGGAATCCCACTGGCAACAATTATTGCCGTTTTAACCCCCTATGACATTACAAAAATTCAACATATTTTGTGTAGGGGAAGTCTAAGGAGTAAAATGCATGCATTTATTTCGCAGGGAAAAATTTGGGATTAAATGGGTTAAGATAATGGCACCAAAAATATACAGGTGATTACATACTAGGGCTGCCATGATTAGTTGACTAGTCACGATTACGTCGACTATCAAAATCGTCGACAACAAATTTAATAGTCGACGCGTCGTTTGAAGCTTTGTAAGATCCTGAAAGATGCAGGAATAAGTAGTAGGATTTAAGAGTGTAATAACGGACTAAAACAGAAGATGGCAGCACTGCATGTACAAGGATGCCAGCTGCCGTCAAACGCCGAAGAAGAAAAAGCAACTCCGGTATCGAAGCTGTGTCCAAATTCAGGGGCCGCATCCTTCGGAGGCCGCATTTGAAGGCTGATTACGTTACAGCGACGCAACAAAGGCTTTCAAAATTCGAAGACTTCTGCAAATGCTGCCGACAAATGCGTCCTACTTTTCCCCAGATTTGAAGGATGCGTCAGGTGTATCCTTTGTGGCCCAACCTATCCCAGAATTCATTGCACGGCTCAGCCAATTCCAGTTTCCAACAATGGTGGCAGCTACTTAGTTTTAATATTACTCTTATTACTCTTTCTGGGTCACAAAATAAACTTTTAACATATTTTCAGGTGAGAATGTAGCTGTGTAAACTTCAAATATCTGCTCAGTTTATCAAGACATCACATCTTTGTAAAAGTGCTCCGACGTTTTCGGAGACGTCTGTTATCCACCATCTCAATAGCTAGCCGGGGTTCAAGGCGCACTAGAGCCGGCGAGAACAGCGGACTCCCGGCATGTATTGTTATATTTTAGATAGCAGAGCAGACAGCTGAGTTTATTAAACTCCACTGAGACAATCTGCAAAATTCATTAAAAATTTAATAAACTGTCATCTTGTCTTTATTTTTAGTTAGCACATACCTTAAACACTTCAAGCTGTAAGCTAATAATAGTTACATAATTGCTGACTAGTCGACTATCAAAATAATTGTCTGTTACATTAATTAATTTAGTGTGAAGTATCAGATTAATAAAATAACTTTTTTTTTAAATTAAACTTAAGCTCTTTGGCTAGGATGTCAGATAATTGTATTAAAAATGCTCCTTAAGACAAATACAGAGCAGAGGTAAAGTTCAGTTACTTCGAAGCCTGTCACACAGCAATTGTCTGCCTTTTTTAAAGACTGACTGTCAATCAAAACAGCTACTCCCCAACCCTAAAATTGGTAAGTTATAGCAAACAAATTCACCTGTTTTGCAACTTTCTTATGGCAGGAAACCAGCACTAAAGACCCAAACCATTTAGCATTGCTGAAGTTGGATGTTTAAATCTGAGGGATTGACTCAGTTTTTGGTGACAGCATTTTACTTAATACTTAAAAATCCTGCATGTTCCGATTTGGTCTCCATTAACTGCGGCTGAGTGAATCTGCTTTTTATATGCTGGTCACATTTGGCATTTTTATTCTATCATACGGTGTTTGTGGCTCCACAGCGGCATTAAAATATAGCCTCATGGCCTAAACTACAAGCTGTTACTGTTTAATTGAAGAAAGGCAATCAGGAATAAAGAGAGGGAAAAAAGAAGAAAAGAAAACTGTGATCACGGACACAAATTCCTGTTGTCTAGGCAGGTCCATTACCAGGCCACTGCTGATTCACATCATCAGAATGACTGGGAAATTTGTTAATGAGCAAACATTAGCCTTAAAACCCTATCACCACAGTGCTGTGTAGGAAAGGCAAAAATGTTCTAGCTGAATGAATAATTGGCACACACTAAAAAACTGGTTGGCCCAAGATGATCTAAGGCATCATTGCATGCAAACAAAATCAGTGTAGGTGTTAGTGTGTTCAGCAAAGCTTCCCTGGATTAATAAAAGGTGAAGTGGACATGCGGTGGACATATTATTGCTGTCAGTGGTCTGGCAGCCCTCTGCCATGTCGCCAGTTGGCTGCTGATTCAGGACCGTGGACAACACCATCTTCTGCAGACAGAATCAGCACCAAGGACAGCACCAATTTTGGCCACAGTGTAAAGAGGAAGTTAGCGCTGCAAATTCAATCTATTTCAGAGTCTGTTGTATTTATTTAATTATTTACTGCATTAACGAAGGCAACGAGGGGTGGAACTAGTCAAAAAAATATCTTAAAAGTCATATTCAGCCGTTGTGTTTTATTACACAATTCACCGGAATGACTGCCAAAATGCCTGGAGGTGAGCTATCTCACAATTTATGTGAAAATAAAAACACAATTTTTGAATACTTTCCACTCAAGTTCATTTCCAGAGGGCACATTTGCCACATGAGCCCTGCGCTGTTCTTTCTTTTAATGTCTTTAAGTAATATTTGAATGCTAAACCCCAAAACTTTACTTTTCTTGGCATTTGTTTACCATTCATTATTAATAACCCTCAGTAATCCCATAAGTTTAGTTTAGTTTATTGAAATCTTACTGATTACTAATTATTTGCTTGCATAATAATCTGCAGCAGATTCTAATTATTTGTTGTGGTGCTTGGATGCGTTCTTTTCATTAAGCTCTGGCTCTTTTCTTTCTTCTTTCTAGTGAAACACTGGAATTTGAGAGTTTTCAGTCTGTTGATAAATTAAAGCTCCCTCTTCAGACTGTGCCCATTACACTGGCTTCTGATTGTGGTGCTTCACTCAAGCTGCACAGCTGCATCAACCCCCTCCTGTCAAACCCTGCCACATGCTGAGGCCTGGGCTACTCTTGACTCCCTCACAATATGGCTGCCTGGTGCGCTGCGCACACACACACATCAATTAGAGAAAGGTTACCTTGTGCTGCTGCTGGCTGGTTGTCTTCCTGGCACCAAAAGAGGCACAGAGTGAAAGTATGAGTGGAAGAGCTGACTTCTCGCAACACCTCCACACCCACACCTCTGTTCCACCAGCAACATTAACCATCACAACCACCACTCTGTTCCTGTTTTCCAAATTTGGCCTAGCTATTTTCAAAAGGTCACCTTGCCCTTTTTTTGTTTCCTCCCAGATTCTTTTCAAACAATAAAAGTGCACACATGGAGCAAAAATTAATATTTACCTCGGGACCTTTAGAGGAAGTGTGGTTTTTCAAAAATGCAAATCTTAATATAAGCAACGAACTGCCTTGGGCACCAGTGCTATTATTTAATTAGAGATGGTGGTGTGAGGTTCAATATTTATTTGGGAGAGGTGTTGTGTTTATGCCGCTGGATATTTACTGGAGCAGCGGAGGTTAAAATCTTAAGCCAGTCTCCTTTGTTCCTCAGACTTCTTGCCACCATGACCACTGGCAACTGGTGCAACTGGCATCAAAGTATTCATTATAGAAATGCACTATGCGTACTAAGGCTGACAGGAATGTGCACTTGCGTGTCTATTTCTTCTTGTATATGTGTACGTGTCTGTGTTGCTGCAGGTATATAAGAGAGCATACTGACCATTCCTTTAGGTTAAGCAATGCACCCTTCTGGTAAACAATGGAGCCTGTAGTCTTTAACCCCATGTGTATGTGTGTGTTTTTTCTCCTTTCACTGAGGGCTCATTTTTCAC
This sequence comes from Mchenga conophoros, assembly GCF_057382185.1. Taxonomy (NCBI): domain Eukaryota; kingdom Metazoa; phylum Chordata; class Actinopteri; order Cichliformes; family Cichlidae; genus Mchenga; species Mchenga conophoros. Next base: position 35,158,400 of record NC_140541.1, read on the forward strand.
ACACATATACCCTGTGCTTTTATGGAAAAGAACAATCATGGCTTGAAGTGGCGTGTTCTTCAAAAACCTCCTCTGGCACACTGTCTGGAAACTGGTGTTACGAACTGTCTGCAGCTAAGTATCCATCATGATCACTTTTCCTTTATTTTTCAACAACTTTATAAAAACTTGCTTCCCTGTTTAGTTTGTTCCGCAGACAGGTTCATGGTCATAGCTGAGGCATCTCACTTCTTGCACTGAAGAGCTCAGAATTATTGCTATTATTATTAATATTATTATCATTGCAAACTGTGTCATTTTGGCAACTATTGTATTAGACACAGTGAAGGATAAAAAAGAAAATGATAACTTTATTTGTATAGCACTTTTTAAAACACAAAGATACAAAGTGCTTCACAGTTAGTAAAAGCCTACATTAAGGATAAGTCAACACCATACTGTTTCACATACATTCCAACATACTCGCTTTCATTTACACAAATAGATGTAAACTATGACTCAAAATAATGGGAGAAAGATTAGGAGAAATCTACTGAATAAAAATGAGTTTTCAGCAGTCGTTTAAAACAAATCACAGATTCAGCTCACCTGATGAGGAAAGCTTCCCCAAACTTAGGATGCTACAGGCTCAAATGGGTGATTATATTTGGCTTTACGGTAAGAAGGTGGAACAATTACAAGACCTTGATCAGATGATGTGAGACCTTGGCTGCACTAATAGGGTCTCAGTAGCTCTCATATATAAGCAGGGGCCTGTCAGTGGGGCTTTACGTGTTAATAATAGGATTTTAAAGCAGATTCTGAAATTCACTGGGAGCCAGTGAAGAGAAAAAAGAATAGATGTGAGTGCCGGCTCATTTTTGTTAACATCCTTCCTGCTGTGTTCTGCAACAGCTGGATATGGGCTGTGGAGGACTAAGAGATGCACATGAAAACATGAAAACAGCAATCAACGCAGGAGAAAATTAAAGTTCAAAATGACCGAATGACAGCAACAATTTGATTTTAGCAATATTTTTTTAGATGAAGGAAAGAAGATTGGATCAGCTAAGAGATGCAGATGTGTTCAAAATGCAGATGTTGGTCAAAGATGGTACCAACGTTCTTATCAGGTGATTTGTTCTTATCAGAGGGGGCTGATGTACTGACTGATCGCCTTAGAGGAAATCTTGTGCCAAACACAAGAATGGGTTTTACTAGAACTGACAATACAGTTGTTGAGGTTGGTTGGCTTCACAGAAAAGTACACCTGTGTGTCATCTACAGTACATTGCAATGATCAGGGCTTCTTTTGAAACTGTTGAGTAGATGGCCCAGGGATAACACACATATAAAGAAAACTGAACTGGTCCAAGACTGGAGCCCTGGGAGACAAAACGGGGGGGCGAAGATGAGGACACATAGACTCAAATGAATTCTGAAATAGCTGTCAAACTGTTTAGGAGCAGTGCCCGTGATGCCAATGCAGTTTTGTAATATGTTAATATAAATAGTGTGATCAGTAACAAAGGCTCCAGATAAATCTCATAAGAATAAAATCGATTCTGTTCATGTAGACGTACATCCAGATGAACAGAATCAACCTTTCGGGATCTACTTACCTGGATGATTGAGCATGTGTCAAGACAATAAAATCGAATGTTCACCTTTATCAGTGAGGCATACGAATATTGTTAGTAATTTTCAAAAATGTTCTTTCAGTGCTGTGATTTGTCAGCAACTGGATTGCAATTTCCAATTAAAAATTTTGTTTCACTCAAGTAGCTGAAAGAGCTGATGAGCAACAGCTTTCTAAAGGCATTGTTTTAATGAAGGGAAGTTTGGAAATTGGCCTGTAATTATGTATAACCGTGGAATCATGGGAGGATTTTTTTAAGCAGAGGGAAGGGGTTGGCTGTCTGAAATGCAGCCAGATGAAAGGCATTGATTTGTAATAAAGAGAAACCGGGGAGATGACAGGTAAAACCTCTTAAACGAACTCAGGAGGGATGATGTCAGTTGGACAGGAAGATATGCAATGTTGACACTGATGGTACCAGTGTTGGGACTAACGCGTTATTAAGTAACGCGTTACAGTAACTACGTTATTATTGTGGTAACGAGCACGGTAACTAGTTATTATGCCAAAACCAGGAACGCGTTACTCGTTACTGGGATTTAGATAGGGTCGTTACTCGTTACTTCGTGTGGTGGCTATCGCGGAGCTTCCACAGATTCAGTAACATTAGCAAGTGGTGGAAGCCAGCAGGTGGATGAAGGAAAAGGGACGCAGAAGGAAAAGAGACCCGAGGCGGCCGCCGGTCCAAGTGTGAACTGAACTTCAGGTAAGAAGTTATGACCTGCAGTCTCTCTGGGTCAGATATGAACCAAGTTTAGGTGAAGTTTATTTTCGTTATTCTGACTTTTTCCGTACTGCGTGCTAGCTAGCATGACGGAGTTTCTAGCTGGGTGGTGCTATGAAGCTAATGATGTTGAACTTTATTTTGTTCATAAGTTATTAGAGTTGCCAGCCGTCCCGTCTGGTATTCAGAGAAAATATTACGCGTTTCTTATTGAGGTGAAAAGGAACAGTTTGTCCCGTAATTCAGCTACAATGAAAAAGACACAAAGCTGGAGTTATTCTGTGTTTACGCTGCACAGCTGCCTCTTCTTCTTTCATTCTCTCCCCCTCCCTCTCCTGTTTCTACTTCAATCATGAAAACTGATCAATGATCAGCTGATCGTCTTTTCTCTCTTGTTTGTTTATCGCTCACTTTGCGCCGAAAGAGGAAACCAGCGGATGTCGCGCTAAACAACAGCAGCACGTTTAAGCTTGATCAGCTATTGTTAGAATTTATTTAATATTAATTTCTAGTATCAGCTTATGTTTGCTGGAGACACGGCTGCAAAAAAGCTGCTGGTCAGGATGTCGGTTTGGATATGTGGTGAGAGGGAAACATGAAGATGAAACCAGGAGATGTCCTTACTGGATCATCAGAGCTGAACAGGTGATGGAGAAATAGGTTTACCTTTTAGGTGACATGAATGAGTTGAAGGGAAGTTATGAACTGTTTCTGAGAGACAAATAACCCCAGGATCCTTTTTTAGGTAGCTGACAGCTGGTAACTGTGCAGGTGCGGATCTAGCAAAGTGTTGCCAGGGGGGCAGGTAGGGCATCAACAGGGAAAGGGGGGCACAAAGAAATACTTTTCTTTCTTATTCTCATTTAAAATGTCTAGCTTTTAAAAAATAATTATCTGAATCTTACAACAAACGATTGATAGATTGATGCATATATACCATCAAAACAGTGTACATCACTGTCACAACAGCGTTTGTTTTCATTCAAAGGCTTTATGATTTTTCCTATAATGGCGGCCAGTCTCTAGTCAAAATGCCCAGGACGATTTTTTTGTCCCAGTCCAGCCCTGTATGCAGCTCATCTGCAGTCTGGTGTTACCTACATCTTCCTATTCAGAAGGCAGAATTTCCGAGTTCTGAGTACAATCGAAAGCACCACGACTCCAGTTTTTGTGTTGGATGTAAAAGGCGCAGATGACACTGTGACGTAGGCTAGAACCATGGCAGCAGTCAATGACGGTCCAGGCGTGGGGTTTCTCTCATGGAGATATGCACATTATCTTTTCCTTTCTATTGGTAGGTGGCACAGTGCACTTGTGGCAAGTAAGCAAGCTAGAAGACTGGCAAAGTTATGGAAGAAACACATTAACAAGAGAATTCTGAGTAAAACCAAAGTTACTTTCCCTAGTAACTAGTTACTTTGAAAGTAACGAGTAACTTGAAGTAACTGAGTTACTATTTTAAAGTAACTTACCCAACACTGGATGGTACTGAACAAGAACGTGGGTTGTATTTACTGTTGTTAATCAAACCAACAAATGTACTTCATGTGCATGAAGGAGTTAGAAAGTCTTTCAAATGGAGGTGGTGTTTTTCCACTTGGATTCAGCTTTTCTGCACTCTGTTCTGTGGCGACAGATATGATCGGTGATACAAGGTGAAGTTTTGGGATGACTAATCTGGCTTTAAAGGGCTCCTTTTTTTTTTTTTTTTTTGCAAATGCAGAGTCAAAATAAACAACAAAAAAAAAACCCAGATGGATCAAAGGGAAATATTTGATTGGATTACTCGGAGAAAAACAACACCTCAAATTTGTAACTCTGATTTGGGAGGGTTCTTTTCTCCCCTGTCTGTAGTTTTGTATTCAATACCATGTTCAAATCGCAATCTGCAAAATGATCATCTAGGAAATGTGGAGCAAACATTAAGAGGAAGAGAAACCAGATTCCAGGTAAGACAAAAAAGCTTAAATGTTAATGATAGAATGGTGAAAGAACACTCAATAGAAATGAAAACAATGGGAACACAGAAAATCAAAGGGAGTGGGTGGGATTTGAAAAAGATTAAAAGGATTGAGACGGAGGCAGAACAGAATAAATCCTGTGAAGCTGACATGGCAGCAAGAATTTCATGTGAGCCAGAGCAGATCAAAAGTTATTGCAAAGAAGGGGGAAAAAGAACAAGAAATTATGAGGAGGGAAAAATGGAGGAAAAGAACGATGACAGCAGAGGACTCTGAACTGAAGAAGGGCTACAACCCATGAGATGACTTTGGGTAGACACTAGAGGGCCACATCACAGGAAGAAAGACAGAAAAGGACAAGCAGGGACACATCTGTGCGGACACAGCCAGCCATGTGAGACCGATGCTCTGTGGGGTCACTTGTCAGAGCACGGACTGCTAGGAACAGGGGCAAGGGCAACACCACAGGAGACAGGCAGGAAGACGGTTCATGCAGACAGAAGGAGAAACACACAAAAGGATTCTGATCCAAGTGGAAAATTTAACCCCCCACAGAGCTGAAAGAAAGCAAACTCCAAAGACACATAGTGACTGTATGACATGCTTAGCTTCAGTTATTAGTTTCAGTGTTACTGTTTTTGTATCGTTGTTAGGAGGGCATGTGCCAGAGATAAGATTTAGGAAAATCACTCTAGGAATTACAATAAAAACACATCACTTTTTGACTCATAGACATTCAAAGTCTCACAACTTTGAAATTAATCTGAGTGCTAGCATCAAATATTGCCGTTCAGTACATATATATAGGGGAGACCGGGGATAGTTGTAACATTTTTGACATTTCTATCTGTAAATTGGAGCTCTTTTAAGGTAGTGGATTCAAAATGTAATGCAAAGTATTTACATGTCTCAGCTATTAAATAGTGCAGCTATTTTCTCTGCAGCACAATTACCCATTGCATGGTATGGCCTCAAACACAAAGAGTGAAATGTTACAATTAACCCCATAGTCTGGGTTAGTTGTAACATATCCTGGGGTGAAATGTAACACAATGAAATAAGGGTACTAACAAAACATTAACATGTAATCTTTGTTTATTCAACACATGAATGCACTTACATCCATTTATGTAGCTGTGTGTGTGTGTGACAGAATGCAGAAATCTAACTTTTGAACATATTCCAACCCCCCAAAAAAGACAAATTATGGAATTTTCTGCAACTGAATATTTCATTAATTTTGGTTGGTCTTCCTTGAGTTTGTCCTCATTGGCTCAGTGGGCATTATAACCTACAACTCTTGCACCAATTTTGAACATAACAATGAAGCTGAAAAAATATAGTTGTTCACCAGCATCGCAATTCCATTACTTTTTATCATGGCTTACCTTGGTGTGGTTTGCAAAGTGCTTCAGAAAGATGAGGAAATCTGTTTCTTGCACCCATCCTGATTTATTTCCACTACCAGTACTTCCTACTGGTCCATCTCTGAGAAGAAAGAAGAAGAAGAGCGTGTACTTTATTGGTCCCCGTGGGGAAAATCCCTCTCTGCATTTAACCCATTCACTCAGTGAAGCAGTGGGCAGCCACTGGGCGCCCGGGGAGCAGTGTGTAGGGACGGTACCTTGCTCAGGGGTAACCTGTGGACTGAAAGATGAAGTGACAAAAACTGCAGTTCCTCTAATGTCCATTTCATTCTAGCTCCAAAAGTGTGTCACGCACGTACGTACCAGCACGTTAAACACATCTGTGATAAATTATAAAAAGGGTAACGAGGCTTAAAATTAGGGGTTTGGTGAACTCCCCAATTGTTTTTGAACTTTGAATTGAGTTATATAACACATCCTGATGTGAGGCTGGTAGAAATGTAGTAATTTATTACCATGGTATTTATGGTCTGAGTCTGCATATGTACAGTTTATCAGCTTGCTAACCAGCTTTGAACTCTAACCTATCACCACAAGAAAGCTAACTTTAAGGCTCCAATTAACAAAGTCCAGAAGTAGATGATGTCACTGTTGCTAGATCCACTTTTCATATTTGGTTTCATGTTTAGACTTCACGGTAAGCATCACACAGTGTAGCTCCTGCTGGACTCATGGCAGTTTTGAATGGCAAATGTTAATGATGCGTTTCTTCACAGTGATGGGAAAAGAACCAGGTTTATCTCAGCTTGGAGACTTCATTTATTTTTAATATTAATGCATATAACTGTGTACTTTCTGCACTAGTCAATGTAGCACTTTGCCAAAAAAATAAAGTCACAGAATGCAATGCAACAACAATTAAATTAATTCAATATATAACATATGTGCCATAATAGTTTTAATATTTGGCAGGATTTTTCATTTGTTTGGTGAAGTTTCTAAAAACGCAAACTCTGAGCCTGGCACTTTTGAGACAAAAGGCTGTTGTGTATACTCAAAAATCAAGCAAATAAAAACAAACAAACAAACAAACAAAAAAAAAAGCCACATATTATTTCCTGTATATTTCATGCAGTTGAGTCATATGTTTCAATCAAGCTTTACAATCCCGAGTAGCGGGGCAATCAACAAAAATAGCCACCTCTGCAGGTGGGTGGAAACTTTAAACAAGTGTAAACAAGTCGTCTATGGAGTCAAGAATCTGGCTTCTGGATTTCTTCACTCTGCTCTTTCCTTGCTGGTTTGTGAGCAACGTCATTTCCCCTGCAGACAGAGTGATTTATGAGACATAGATGAATAAATACATCCATAGGACAGAAGTAAAAATTACAAAAAGCAAAGAGTTAATTGGTGAAGGAAAGCCACAAATATTGGCACAAAAAATAGCCAAAATATGAACAATGCCTTGGGATGAGTCACGGAGAGCTGAGAATGGCTTAGGAAGCCTTACAGATGCTTCCTTTTATCTCTTTGTGCTCTATTTTAGCCACTATACCACAATGACTCATAGGTGCATCGTGTGCGCCTCTCTCTTTTTTCATTGACACACCCCTCCCCTTCCCTACCCCCTTTTTTTTTTATTAATACGCGAATGCTGATTAAAATTTACCGTTTCAAATAGCAATGCCAGGTGACTCAAACTGGGCATTGTCTGATCCTGGTAGAGGGGAGGATGTGAAAAAAGCTTTTCTTAATCTAAGTGTATTTATCTACATCATCCAACACTGTTCTACATATAACTATGTGTGGAAATATGTCTCACTCATATTTAAATTTGTTATAGTGGATCAACAGGTTAGCTAGTGATAAGAAAAAACATTTACTTTTACTCATCTAAAGCAACAATTATCTAAAAGAAAAATAGGAAATATCTTAATTATGAGTATAAATTACTACAGGATTTAGATTTGGCTTCCAAAAGCAGAAAATGTTACATGTAACACAGAGGCCCCATGTGATTGCAGTAAGCTTTATTGGTACCACCGGTGATTTAGCAGTCGGGCAAACGTCCTCCAGCTATGCCTGGCTGAGACGGGAGCTTCTCAGGGGAAGAGGGAGGCAATAAAGTGACTGAATGCTTTGGCCTGCCTGTGACCAGTTTTTGCTGACTTGCCAAATAAAAAGTAGTACTTTAAAAGTGGGAAACATGTTGATTTGTCACACAAAAAACTGGTGTTAGATGTCATTTGCAGTGCTTGCACAGACCCCTTGAAGAGAGACAGATCTAAGTTATGTAAGAAAAGAAAATGATAGCGTACGTGATGAAATAACTGTCAGAAGCAGAGAGGCTGTTGACGGAGTAACTGGAATGCACTAATCCAGATGCAGATAACATTTAACATTTTGAGATATATACCATATTTCATAGAAGACTGGTTGCAAATGACTTGAACGACTAAAATGTTGCTTCTGATCTCTAAGTGTTAACGGATGAGCAGATTGTGGGCAGTAACGTTTGGTTGCTGTGCACAGTTGGTTGTTTCCGAATTTTGACACATAGCAGTACCGCTAATGGACTCCTAGAAGCATTTACCAGTTATATTCTCTAAGCTACTGATATCCTGAGGTTTTTATCCCATCGAGAAAGACCATCAAGACATGTCAAGAAAAATCACACATTAGCTGCTGCCTGTAGATGTTATTATCTCTATGTCACCACAGCTGACTCATTCTCAATGATTCTTTTATACTTGATTGCACTTTGTGGCTACATACCATACACGGTAGAAAGACTGGACTGAAAGATTAATTTTTTCATGCTGAAAGACAGCAGCCTTCTTGACTATCCATGAAAACAACAAAACTGAATAGCTGTTGTACTGCAGGGTAGCTAGTTTGCATTCTTGTTGTGTAGTTTGGCATACATCTTTTAGGACGCACCATCCAAAGAAAGACTTGCATTGTAGAATACAGACAAGAGTAAGACAGAGTTGGAAGCTTCCTACACTGTGGTTGTAAACCAGATCAAAACTTGTGCAAAATTGAGTTTGTTAAATTATGTAGGAATTTGGCTTCGAAAAGTCTATTAAGGTCTGACAAGTTAAAGAAAGTGTTAGACTAGAAACAAAAGTGCAGTCTTATTTTTTTGCATTAGCTAAATATTTCATGTATATTTTAAAGAACATTAAGCTGCTTTAAGACAAAGTCTGGGAGTCAACCCCAGTGACCAATCTGTTTGTCATTGCTGCTGTGATATTAAGACAAATATATGAGGGCAATCCCAAAAGTAAGGTCTCCTATTTCTTTTGGAAATACAAACAAGTGTTTATTTTCTTTAATATTTACATCATTTTAAATGTTTAAGAATTATTTATTTTTCTACATAATTGCCATTTCAGTTGATGCATTTTCATAGATGCTGTGGCAGTTTTAGAATTGTCGTGTCATACCAGGTCGCCACCATGTCCTTCAAGAACTGTTGAACCTCATCTTTCATCTCTTCATCAGAGCAAAATCTATTCCTGACCGGCTGACCTGCAAACGTTCTTGACATACATCACAACTGTACTTCGGTCAATTGTTTTTCATCCAGTTTAACGCCTTTTGTGTTCAAAAATTGAATTACTGCGAGAACTTTGAACTTGGCGGTAACGTTCAAATGGGAGCTCCATTTTCAAGGCCTGCCAAGCCAAGATTGAGGATCGCAGCGAAGCCGCGCATGAGTCTTTAGGAGTGGAGGAAGCACCTATCACAACAGTGTGGCCAACAGCCCTACGAATAGTTTCTCTACGTCCCCACCACTTTGGAGACCTTACTTTTGGGATTGCCCTTGTATAAGCTAAATAAATAAAATGGAGTTTAGAGTGTGTACTAAATCACTTTACTTCTTGAGCTTCTTTTCCTTTTGTTTTTGTAATATAATAATATAAGCTTCTGCCATTTTATTCAGTTTCTCTTTACTTTTTTTGTCAGCACTTGTCTCTAGTTATCAGATCAGTTCCCTCAGTGCATGCATGTTTTCTTGTTCATTCCTTGTGTTTCCGTTGTGTTCTCCTGATTCAGGTTTGATTTTCTTGTTTTCTTTATATTCTGTGAACTTTACCATCAGATTCCAGTGGAGGGAAATGTATGCAATTTATTATGTATATCTGTTCTGCTGATTGTTAATGCAAATATCCAATCAGCCAATCGCATTATAGCAAGTCAGTGTGTTTAGGCATGCAGACATTCACACTGGCTCACTAATGCTGGACAGTAGTAGACTGAAAAAACACTGCCTGGTCTGATGAGTCTTGATTTCTGTTACAACATTCAGATGGTGGAGCAGAATTTGGCATAAACATCACGAGTGCTTGGATCCGTCCTGCTACAGATCTGCAGCAACAGTGTGATGCTATCATTTCAGCATGGACCAAAATCTCTAAGGAATGTTTCTGTCAGGGTCTTGGGACTGGGCGACCCAGGATCCCTGAGCAGTTATTTATTATTATTATTATTATTATTATTATTATTATTATTATTATTATTATTATTATTATATGTATTTTGGTGTTGCTGCTGCTCTTCTCCATGCTTGTAGATGTGTGTGTGTGTGTGTACGTCTGCGGGTATGCTTGGAGGATGGAGCTCAGCCACCTGCAGGCCTGAGGGGTGTGGCCCTGTGGAAGGACTGGCCACACCCGAAGCCACACACCTGCCGCTGATCAGGGCTCGTCGGGGGAGCTACTTAGGAGAGTCTTGGAGCTCCCACCCACGCGGGATCATTGCATGAGACTCCACGTTAGTCGTCCTGTTATTGAGTTAGTGTGTGTGCATGCCCGCAGTTGTATGTGTCCTGACGGCTGCGTCTTATGTTTCCCGCAGGAGCAGCGTGGAAGACACGAGAGCAGCGAGCACCGGGGGGTGCTGACACGGGAGCGGAGAGAGCACAGAAACACGGACTATTCACGGGGAGACACGACACTGGAGTCTGGGAGAACACGGGGATTTATTGTTACGTTGTTTCACTTTGTAAATAAACACTGTCTATACATAGAGCACCGCGCCTGGGTCCTCCTTCCCCACTCCTTCCACGGTGTGCCATGCCACACCGTGACAGTTTCCAGAACCTTGTTGAATCTATGGCGTGAATAATTATGGGAGTTCTAACAGTAAAAGGGGTCCAACCCAATACTGGTAAGGCAAACCTAATGAAGTTGTTAGTGCATGTAAAAATACATATAATTTAGTGCTTGTATATTTATTTTGATGGGATAAACTATCAAAGTTAATTTGAAATGCTTCAAATGCCTACACTGTGTCACCGACGTATTGATTCATTTCTAGTGAGTTACTGGTGGTCTAAGATTGCATTGTTTGAAATGTTTTGTGTTTGAATTTAGAGGCATTTAGAGGAAAAGATGGAACAAACAGAGCAGCATTAATGATCTCTAAATGTGTCATTCAGTTCTTTGATGGAGTGCAAGTTTCGTCTGTCGTCTGTGAGCATCATTTCTCACAGATGATGAACAGAAGTTCAAACTTTTCAGCATAAACACAACGTTTATGCGTTGTGTTAACATAGAGATTTTCATTAAAAGTTTTTCTTTTCTCTTGTTATTTCAGTTATATTTACATGTTCAAAATAAAATGATTCCATCTATCAAGTCATTATAAGAATCTGTATATATTCAACAAATAACAAAACAGGAGCTGGAACAAAATGCAGAAACATAATAAGGTCTATTTTTTTCCAGTTCATCTGATTTTATTTCAGTACATGCTGTAATAACTAAAGAATATTCATTTTGAATCAGGATTTTAATCAAATGGATTATTCAGGTGCTTGTTCATGTCATTTTTTAACATACTATATTTCATGTAGCTGGAAATGTTACCCACAATTTAGCTTAATTGCCCAAGAGAACTTGGCAGTGTGGCAGTTCATCAATTTGACTTTAACTGTCGGCATTAATTAAGACTGGTTCTTTTTTCCATAAATAAGTGCATGTAAGATATAAATCCCATTATTGTCATTATTCACTGTGTGGAGCGAAATTTGTCATCTCGAATCATGCTACATCATTCAACTTCTGTTCAAATAGTCATTCACATGTCCTAAGTTTGCATTACCTAATCCTGACAGGCAGCAGTAGAGTGTATTGAAATATACACAAAAGCATAAATGAGGTATTTATTTTTAATAGTCATTTTATCGGCTAAATGTTTATGTTACTCAAATGAAAATATGTGATATGTAACAGGTGAGTAACATGGCTTTATGACAAAAAGAGCAGTTTCACAGAAGATGAGCAGAAGTTTACCTGTAAAGGTTCATCTCCAAAAATCAAACAATAAATCAAACAAAAAACTGGAACATCTTCAGAATAATGTTTCTCAACATAACTTGTAAAGACTTTGAATGTCTTATCATCATCATCATCACCGTCATCATCGTCATCATCATCATCATCGTCATCATCACAATTTCTTTTGAAAACTGCATTAAAGGTTTCAGAACAACATCTGCTTCCATATCATCTTCCTGTCTGCATATTTAAGCAAGACAAAGCTAAACTGTGCTGCAGCCTTAACAACAGTTGTACAGCTTAACAGAATAGTCTGGGTGCTGAACCGACCTACCTGCAGTCCAGCTCTTTCCCCACCAACATTCATCTACCAGAGGTCTAGCTGCTGGTCTCCTGAGTTCCCAGATGTTTAGACACTGTTGTTAAAAGAAGAAGGGACTCTTCTGCCCAATTGCAAACATTTTCAGATGTGTTTTAATTAAATGCTTTGTTTTCTGTCTTTGACATTTATTATGTTTTCTGTGTTTTTTTTTAAGTAGAAGCCCTTTATTTTACAGTATGGCTTTATACGATTCGCAAATCACTGGATTGTGTTATTTACACAGGTCCTAACTTCTGTGTTGGAAAGCAAAGTGAGGTTGAGGTACACGTTTTTAAATAGTAAAAGTTTTAAGTCTTATCTTGGTAAAGATTAATCATCAAAACTATTTCATTGGAGCCAGGTGGTGACCTGTCAAGGGTTTACACTGCCTCTTGCTCTCTGGCAACTGGGATAGCCCCCAGCACCCCATCGTACTTCTGAACTGGATAAGCGGAAGAAGATGGATGGATCAATAGACTACTTTGTTGGGGGATACGGAAAGATCATGTTTTTAGACAAAATACATCCTTTAACCACATGTTACATGTTACCACATGTCTTGGTAATGATATACAGCTTATGATAAATTTCACTAGACGTACAAAAAATGTTCAAACACTTGCTGAAATAGTACTTCTTAGGAATTAGAGCGCTCTTTGGTAAAATAAAAAAAGGTGAACTAACTGATATCAGTAGTGTAGGCATGTCTTCAGGTATTGTTATCAGCCATAGAGTTAAATTCGTCACCAGTTTTGGATGTGACAGAAACAACTTGAAAGTTCCACTTTGTGCTGTGTATTGCTTGCTTGTCTGCTTTTGCACCCAGTTAGTACAAGTCCAGCCTACCTGTCATAGCTTTGCTATGCAAAGTACCTGACATGAACAAGCATGGCTTTGAAAGACTTGAGCAGGTTGGCATTTTCATTGAAATTCCTGGTCGGTGTGTGTGTCAGGGGCACTGAGATGTGTGATGCAGCCAGTAATTTGGCTGCTTGTGGTCTTACAAGCTTTGTACAATCTTAGCAGGGCACTGTTCTGATTTTAGTCCTGTGCCCAATCTTTTCGAAATGACTTACAGTATGTATATTGCAACAATGAAATAGTTTTTATATTCTTGAGAAAATGTTTTTGAAAGATTTTTATAACTTATGGTTAGTTTATGTTTAATGTTACTTTAATAAAAGACTCACTTTAAAAAATTCTCAGCGGTACTCAATTAACAATAGATGAATATGAATCAAGCTTAAATTGATGTTAAATACTTTATAGAAAATTTATAAATACTTACCTATATAAAAAACACTATGTTAACTAAAAACTGTAACCAGATTGCACATAATGGTTCACAGTGTACTGTATGCTGCTGTATTTGTTTACGCTAAATTGAGGTGAACTGCTAATCTTTGTTAATGTCAACAAGAGATTGCGTCACTTTAAAATGCCAGGTCTGTTTGTTAATAAGTAGAGTGCCTTTCATCATTATTATTTGTTGTCTATTGACTATACTGACACTGGATTGCCAGTACTTTGGATATTGTTCCCCCATTCTCTCTCTAATAACCCCCCATGATTAGCAAAATATCAAAGACACAGTGACACTGTACATAGAAAAATAAGAAAAAAGGAGGAAAAATTGTAAATGGGGAAAATAGCTGCTTTGTTGACAATAAAGGAACACGTGGGGCCTCATTACAGATGAGCATTGCCATTTTAAAATGACATATGCGCAGAATCTACATGTCAATGGGTCCCTAGTGTGCAGTGTACTGATAATACTATTGTAAAAGAAATGATTTAGCTAAGAAGGCACAGACGCACGCCCCCAACTTGCACGAGCACAAAGCAGTAATGCATGCATTATGAGAGAGAGCTATACTTCACTGACATATGGCTTTATGACTAGGGTAAAAATCTTCTGTCAAATATCCAGCAACTTTATTGCCGCAATAGTAATGCTAGTGGATTGTACTGCTATTGAAGCAATGAAGTCTATTGGAAATATGGTAATTACATCTGCACTATGTGTCATTTATATTCTTCCCCCTTCCTTGTTTGTACAGGACACAATTCTGTCACTGTAACATGTGCGTCTGTCTCAGTTAATGCACGTGAACATGTGCAAATCTGTTTGAACACCTTTCTTACCTGCTAGAGGTTTCATATATTCCAGCAAAGACTTATCTCTTGTAACTTTCTGTCAGTTGCATACAAACATGAGACAAAAAACAAAAACCCACAGAATCTGATTTGAAATGAGAGTTAGAGTGAAGATGAGGTGTTAGCAGGTGGACGGGGAAGAGGTTACACATACCAAAGGCTGGTCCGAGGCTCTGTGACAGGACCAACAAATTTGGCCTCTAGTATGAGAATGATGGACTAAAAGATGAAATTTGTCATGAATTTTAAAATGCATGTGACTAATAATCAGAGTGGGATGCAGTGTTATTCACACAAATGTGTGTGTTTGTGTACATGTGTTTAGTGCATCAGCCTCCAGCTGCCCCACAGCTAACAAACTGTCTGCAGCTATCATGGAAGAAGGCCCTCATTGTGTGACGGACAAAAGCGGCGTGTGCCACTGGTTGGAGATAACAGTGATTTATGAGGGCCTGTCTCTGTGGCAGCAGGCAAACATGCACTTTGGGGGTCTGTCTGTGAGCGGACCACCATTATGTACCTGTAAGAAGAAGCTGGCAGGAATGTGCAGCATATTCACCTTTACACTGGCCAGCCGACTGGATGTGCTATTGCACTGAAAGCTCAGGGGAGTGGAGAAATGGCATCATGAATTAAGGGATAGAAGGGATTGCATTTATAACGGGCCACGAACGCAGAGTGTGAGAGAACTGCAGTTCTGAGAGCTGCTGTGGAGGAATCTGGTACTGGAGTGTTCCAGAGGTATTTATCTTCTGATTTCACACATGATATCTTAGCAATTAAGGGCATGGATAAACATCCATTTTAACTGGAAAAATGGCAATATGTGAAGGATCTCTTAACATGTATGAAATTAGCTGCTCTCTGATCTAACTGTGAGTTATCCATCAAGAGGAAAGATAAAGGCTGGACTAAGACTACACAGTATTTCTATTTGTCAAGATGGGTCCCTGTGTCAGATTAGGCAATTAGAGTCATAATAGCTTGCCTTTTCATGACTGACTGACATAATAAAACTACACATTGCTGCCCAATCATGCTTGCAGTCTTTCACAGTGTCATTGGAAAGGAGGTGCTAGGTAGCAATTTCCAGGAAGACAATGAAAAACAGACAACAGGCTGAACTGAAGCTGGATTTCAGTGATGAAAAATAAAAAATGCTGGTGAGCATGTTGTGCACAGATTGGTCATCCTCAGAGAAATGAAGAAACCTTTGTGGAAAACTAAATAAATAAATAGCGTGTAAGTCTCATTGTGATAAATAATGTGAGCAGATGCAGTCCATTGTGACGTATTATGAAACATAAAATGATCAACCATTTGACTGTATGACACCTGCTTTCATACCTGACTCAAACAACAGCCTACAACATCTGGGCCGGGGCAGAGTAGAGCTCAGACATAATTGCTTCTCTGCACTATGCTGTTTTGGAGCATCTGAGACATTAAGGGTCAATGGGAAACACTGCGAAATCTTTGATTGTCACTGCAATGAAACATGCACTGAAGGCTGACTTTAGGCTTCTGGGATCAAAGAAAACATTTAGCCTTGTTAATACTTTGCACGAAATTCTCACCATTTGTCTGCCTCCACGACTCGTGTCTAAAGCTCAACGAACTGTAGCATGACAAGAATTGATGCAGAAATACACACGCATGAGAAAGAAAGTTTGTGTGACTCTGGCAAAGAACAAGATCTTGCAGTGCTGCGTTTTGAAAACATCAGAAAGCTACAGAGTTGAGGGCATCAGCAGATGCCTGTTGATGTGCCTGGGCTCTTTACCATCTAAATGTATATAAAAATCACTATGTATTCATTTCACAGTCCTTGATGTGTCCAACTGATATAATAGTCTTACTCAAATTAGACAAAACAGGCACGAGTTTATTGCAGTTTACCGTGACGTAATAACACAGTCTTTGTGGCTTCACAGTATAACACAGCCCTAACTCAGTGATTTCATATATTTTGGTCCCACAAAGCTGATTTTGTAAAAACTAAATATGGGACAATACAACATGACAACTGACTCCAGAGCAGGTTCAGGTTGAGGGGATTCAAATTCTTTCACAGCATTTTTAACCTTTTTGTTTTTATAGCAGACATTGATTTGTCACAGTGGGGGAACAGAGTATTAGAAATGTCTTCATTCAACATGGTGAGGTCTTGCATTTGCAAAAACACTTTAGTGTATCATTAAAACGTAGGCTGCAGGTAGGCAGGTAACATAAATCATTCTCACAGACATGGCATGCACTTATCCCAACCACTCTCAGCACATTTGACAGCTACATTATTAACCTGGAAGTCCCTTCAGTGGCTGATTCCTATCTTGCCTCCCTGGCTCCTGTGAAGGAGGATGTCTGACTCACTCTCACTGTCTGGAGGAAGTTCAAATAAAGACCCGATAAGGGTAGAAAATGATAAGTCATCCTAAAATTTTCACACTACAATAGAACTCAGAGTACTGCAATAATCATAAAGAACATCAGTTTGCTCAATCATATGCATTTGGATACTTTATGTGCTACCCCAAGACAGCAACATGTGCCAACAAAAAGGATTCATTTTACAAGCCAATATATTTTTATGTGCAATAAATAAATAAATAAATAAAAAAAAGACACATCAGAGGTAATTTCATATTCAAGGAGTAGGTATTCATGCCCATGAAAGTATAGCATCCTGATGTACAGAAAAAGCCTTTCCTTGTAGAGTTTTTTAAACATCCAGAATTTTTTGATGAGATGTGTTGAGTTTGTTCATCAAAAACAACTGATAGCCAGCAAAGAATGAAAGAAAATCCTAGTTTTAGAGCAGATGTTGACCTAAAGTTAAATGTAATTGCAAAAAATTGAATACAGGAGTTAACGTAAGCTGTCACGTTGCCTTTTGATGTCATCTCAGTCTGAACTTGCTACATGTGGGAAACTGTCCAGAACCACCTGAAGTGGCGTTATCAAACCCAACCTGCTCTTTTCCTAAAAACCTCACAGTAAAGTCTGCTGAGAGGGTGAACTGAAACCAGAAAGTGAGCGAAAACAAATCAAAAGAAAAGTAGAGATCACAGAGCTCCCAGATAAAATCAGAGCCTGTTGGCGGACAGTTTTGTGATTTACATTTTTGACACTACCTCTGACTTCTTATGCAACCTTTGTTTCACTTTCAAACGGGTCATCTAACATTTCCACAGCTTGCAGCAGTAATGCACCATTACCCCAGGTTCTGTTGTGAGTCTCAGCACTACATCAGCTGCTTCTGACAGAAAAGAATGATTTGACGGCCTGAGAGAGAAAACCAGGTAAAAATACCAATTGTTCCATTCAGTCACTTCCATCACCAGCTAGCACAATTTCTCCCATTATGAAAATAAAAGAAAAATAAAATAGCAAAAATTAAAGTAGTTTCACTCTAAAATGAGAAACACGGATTAATGTTAAATCATTCTGAAACTGCAGCTGACACAACTGTGTCTCTTTTTCCATGAAATTCTCTTTTCTATTTCTGTAGCTTACTTCAAAGTTCAAATGACATCATCAGCATCAGCATCGCTGTTTTCATGCACTTATTTTTGGCCACCCTACTGCAGGAGGTGCAATGGGGGTCTCATCAACAGTTTTGATGTTTTAGACACAAGAAACAATCTAATGAACTATTTATTGATTTGCCAGTAATAGTTTCTAAATGTGAAATCAATACAACACTTAGTTCCACTAGTTCCTTTACTATGACATTGCTGCAGGTGCAGAAAATTATATTTGTGTCTCTAACCATTTTTTTAAACAATCATCACACTTTGACTATTTTAACATGTTAACAATACGATGCTGAGTGTGACGTGACCCCATCTCTTTGTTTGTTGATTGTTTAAAACAAGCCGTTAAATTTTTTCACACCTCAAAATAGAAAAAAGAAAGATGTGCAGCACTAGACAACTGATACATAAAGGCTATCTACAAAAAAATCCAATAGAAATGTTGGTATAAGTGTTATTAGTGGTAACAGATGCACTCTGCATGCTCACCTCTAACCCCAATTAATTTGCTGAACCCTTTTTAACCATTTTTCTAATCAGTTTTAATACCACAACTCTTAATTTTGTAGTTATGTGTGTATGGAAGGGGTGACAACAGCACACATTTTGACCAGGGTCTTTGTAAAGTGCTTTGTAACTATGAGCTATGTGGCCTTAAGAGTAGAAAACCTTGAGGGCCAAGGTTTTGTTAAGGCAGGTTCAAGGTTTCTTTATTATTGCTGTGCAGATTGAAGATTCACTCCACAGCTGAAAACACTATGAACACACAAAACAGTTGTGAAAGCAAAAAGAGGTCCAACCCTGAAACTAGCAAAGGTATGACTAATGCGGTGGCAGGTAAGTGATTCAGACATAAGATTTGCCAATAAATAAATAAATAGCCATGTCCAAAAAAATGTTTAATATCTCCAGATTCCAATACTTTCCTATATTGTGTTTATACAGTGGGGCAAAAAAGTATTTAGTCAGCCACCGATTGTGCAAGTTCCCCCACCTAAAATGATGACAGAGGTCAGTAATTTGCACCAGAGGTACACTTCAACTGTGAGAGACAGAATGTGAAAAAAAAATCCATGAATCCACATGGTAGGATTTGTAAAGAATTTATTCGTAAATTAGGGTGGAAAATAAGTATTTGGTCACCTCAAACAAGGAAAATCTCTGGCTCTCACAGACCTGTAACGTCTTCTGTAAGAAGCTTTTCTGTCCCCCACTCGTTACCTGTATGAATGGCACCTGTTTGAACTCATCATCTGTATAAAAGACACCTGTCCACAGCCTCAAACAGTCAGACTCCAAACTCCGCCATGGCCAAGACCAAAGAGCTTTCGAAGGACACCAGGAAAAGTATTGTAGACCTGCACCAGACTGGGAAGAGTGAATCTACAATAGGCAAGCAGCTTGGTGTGAAAAAATCAACTGTGGGCGCAATCATCAGAAAATGGAAGACATACAAGACCACTGATAATCTCCCTCGATCTGGGGCTCCACGCAAGATCTCATCCCGTGGGGTCAAAATGATCATGAGAACGGTGAGCAAAGATCCCAGAACCACACGGGGGCACCTGGTGAATGACCTGCAGAGAGCTGGGACCAAAGTAACAAAGGTCCCCATCAGTAACACACTACAACGGCAGGGAATCAAATCCCGCAGTGCCAGACGTGTTCCGCTGCTGAAGCCAGTGCATGTCCAGGCCCGTCTGAAGTTTGCCAGAGAGCACATGGATGATACAGCAGAGGATTGGGAGAATGTCATGTGGTCAGATGAAACCAAAGTAGAACTTTTTGGTATAAACTCAACTCGTCGTGTTTGGAGGAAGACGAATACTGAGTTGCATCCCAAGAACACCATACCTACTGTGAAGCATGGGGGTGGAAACATCATGCTATGGGGCTGTTTTTCTGCCAAGGGGACAGGACGACTGATCCGTGTTAAGGACAGAATGAATGGGGCCATGTATCGTGAGATTTTGAGCCAAAACCTCCTTCCATCAGTGAGAACTTTGAAGATGAAACGAGGCTGGGTCTTCCAACATGACAATGATCCAAAACACACCGCCCGGGCAACAAAGGAGTGGCTCCGTAAGAAGCATTTGAAAGTCCTGGAGTGGCCTAGCCAGTCTCCAGACCTCAACCCCATAGAAAATCTGTGGCGGGAGTTGAAAGTCCGTGTTGCTCGGCGACAGCCCCAAAACATCACTGCTCTCGAGAAGATCTGCATGGAGGAATGGGCCAAAATACCAGCTACTGTGTGTGCAAACCTGGTAAAGACCTATAGTAAACGTTTGACCTCTGTTATTGCCAACAAAGGTTATGTTACAAAGTATTGAGTTGTATTTTTGTTATTGACCAAATACTTATTTTCCACCCTGATTTACGAATAAATTCTTTACAAATCCTACCATGTGGATTCATGGATTTTTTTTTTCACATTCTGTCTCTCACAGTTGAAGTGTACCTCTGGTGCAAATTACTGACCTCTGTCATCATTTTAGGTGGGGGAACTTGCACAATCGGTGGCTGACTAAATACTTTTTTGCCCCACTGTATGTGCTGGAAGGTATATCTGCTGGAGAAAACATGTAGCTTGGCACATTCATAATGTGATCATAACTTCAAGGAAGAAAACAATTTTAACCTCATTTTGAGCCCTAAAAATCTTTGAAGCAGTTTTTACCAGATCAAACATTTCACTCGATGATTGCTGTTTATTTAAATGTCCCGTTTACCACTAAAATTAAAGTTCAAGTTTATTGGTAGTTGTAGGAGCAATCCTTTTATCACTGTATTTATTTAGACAAGAGCGTGAAAATGATTGACACATAACTACCAACATCGCTTCCAGGTGGCAAAATTTGATTCAAAATGGGCTTTAAAAGAACTTGATTGCCTTTCACAAAACTGCAGTAATTATCCGGCTGTATTGCCAGCACCAGGGTTCTCGTGTATCTTTAGAGAATATAAAAACTTATATTTAAATTTACATCTCATCGCCTGGATGTTTTCTGGGTTCTCTTTCTACTCCAACTTCTAGTGAGCCACATTTGATGAAGCAAGGTTATCCGCGGTCACACACCTTTAGTAAGTGGCACAGTTGTTTAGGAGAAGGCAAAGCTTTTTCACACTTAAAAAGCTTACAGACAAAAACTATATGCTTTAGAATGGGCTCCTTTTTAATTAAATGATTGCTTTCAATAGGCTTCACACCACTTAGCATGAGAGAGCAGAGCTACATGTTCAGATCTCCTTGCTTATCCAAAAACAACATTTAAAACCTTTACACTGTGATATATGTGATATGTGAAGGGATATATACATTTTTTATAATGAACTCATGCACAGGAAAACATAATACAGCTTAGTTTAACTGATGCCATATTACAATGTTATTTCTAAGTCCCTTTCATATAGAGACAAGTTAAGTAATTAAAAATCTAGTCAGCTAAAAGACATTTGTTTACATGCATATTCAAAGGTATTTATTAAAGAGAATATCACCCTTTAAACAACTATAATGGGTGCTTTTGAAACAGTAGCAATGTGCTGTATTAGCAAAAATTGGTTGACTTACATAGGTAGTAACCATGGCAACAACCCAGCATGTCACTTCTTCCAAAGGAGGGAAAAAGATGAGCACTCTGCATCTGTGCAGTTGCCAGCCTCCGTTAAACAACAGCAGAGAGACAAATGGGAAAGTCTTCATTGTCATTCGTCTTGCTTGGCTGATTGTAAGTCTTGCTCACCACCATACTTCCTCCAATCACCGGCAAGGGTTTCAAGAAGCTGATGTAATAGTGGGAAAGGTGAACGGCAACGTGAGACACATTCTGCAGGTGTGTTCACAAAGCACTGGTCTCATTTAAGTTTCAACCTTTTAAGTGCTTTTGGTAGGATTAAGTAAATTTGTCACTTTGACCTTAGTGGATGGCAGGATAACGAGTCTAATCTAAAACATACCAGTGTAGGTATTAGCTAATAATGAGGCAATGGTTGAAGTTTAACCTAGAAGGAAAAACTGTTTAGAACTTGAAGCTTTTCAAACACACGAGGGGAATTTGCATTAGGAATGTGAGCCAGCACATTAGACTCTAAAAATAGAACAGACAGGCAGATCAGCCTATGGCTCAGCTCAGCTGATAATCTTCTATACATCAAACTGGGAAATCTTCCATAGGTCATGGTATCTAAGCCACTTTTGCTTCCCCAAATTTGCTGTGCATCTGTAAGGTTCTTTCCAACCAACCACCCCAGCTGCTCCTCCTCATGCTGTTTCTCACTTAATGAATTATATCTGTTAACCCTGATGCCTGCTTTGTACATGAACTTGCTGCTGCTGCTCTTCCTGCCGCTGGCTTTAAATACATGCTCAGGGAAGGATATGGATGCTTTTCATATTTGCGCATTTAAAAGCAAGAATATCCCAGAACATAGTCTGACTCCCAAAAATACATTAATGGATATGTAAAGAACACTCTTCTTTTGAAATGACCCTGACTGAAACGTGTGTGTGTGTGTGTGTGTGTGTGTAAACAGTCCCATGCTCTCATGTAATATAGATATGTCAACCTTGATTCAAGATCAGCTAGAGATACCAATAATCATTTGCTGTTATTACAGTGCACTGATGCTGATATACAGTTTCTGGCAGCAGTGGCCCTTTTCAAGGCCACTCACCTTGTCTGTGCTATAAAGTAAAGCCCAGAGGGTGATTACATAAGGGGACTGCACAACACATGTCAGGACCTACTGACTGCACATCAGTGACAAAACAAATGACAAGTGCATCTGATAAACAGATGAACATGTCAGACCCTTGTTGCCACAGTGCGATACCAATGATGTACAAACACTATGGTTTGCTAGTTTTATCCTGTCTGCTTATGAAGCACTGTAGCAACTGCTGATGTAATACTACAGTAACCCAGAGTGTAATAAAAATGTCACCCCAACTTATGTCAGTGTAAAATGTTCCTAGCTGGCTGACTATGTTTCACTTCCTATGGAAAAAAGTAGCCTGTGCATCATTTAGTTGTCTAGTTAGTGCTTTATAGAAGCACAAAACACAGACATGGGCCCTTATAACTGCACTTATTTGGCTTGTCACAGGAGGAAAAGCCCAGGTGAAACTAATAATGTCATAATAATGATGTCTAGCTTCCATTTGAATGTTCCTGTGAGCTAACATACTGAGCCAAACTTATTAGTATTTTCCTTCATGTCAAATAAAAACTGTTGTGAAACAGGCATATTCTAATTTTAATGATGCAGGCAGCAGTTGCATTCTCTTTTTTTCAAATGTTGGAGTTGTTGGTCCCTACCGACATGACAGCATTGCACAGCTAAAGCAAACTTGTCGACTGCTCATCCATGATGTGACTCGCCCATTCCACCACTCCCAAAGATGCTCTGCTGGACTGAGATCTGATGGCTGTGGAGGTCATCTGAGTACAATGAAATCATTGTCACATTCAAGAAACCAATTTGAGATGAAATGAGTTCTGTGACATGGTGTGTTATCCTGCTGAACATGACCATCAAAAGATGGATACACTGTGATTTTTAAGGGATGGACATCACCAGCAACAATGCTCTGGTGGTCTGTGGCATTTAAATGATGCTCAGTTGGCACAAAAGTATTACACCACCGCCACCAGCCTGAACTGTTGATTCAGGACAGGATGGATCCATGCTTTCATTTTGTTTATAACAGAGCAGGAGCTGACTCATCAGACCAGACAATATTTTTCCAATCTTCTATTGTCCAACTTTTGTGAGCCAATTGTTTTCTTTCATGGTGGCCTTCTGCTGCTGTAGCCTATCTGCATCAAGGTCCAGTGGGTTGTGGTCAGCTTAAAGCATTCTTCTGACCTCTACCATCAACAAGGTATTTTTACCCAGAGAACTGTTGATTTTCTAATTTGTCTGTGTAGGAAAATCCCAGTAGATCAACAGTTTCTGAAATAACATTCCATGTAACTTAAACCGCCTTTCTGCACTATTCTGATGCTCAGTTTGAACTTCAGCAGTTCATCTTGACCGTCCACATGCATAAAAGCTTTGAGTTGCTGCCACACGATTGGCAGATTAGATATTTGAATTAACGAGCAATTGAACATGTGCTCCTAATAAAGTGGCTATGTGTAATGGTTATAAAAATCCTGAGGTAAAAGCTACTTCTGCACATTGCTCCAAATACTTGGTTTCATGCAGTTTCTTCTACCACTGGCTCTGTATGCTGCCGGTGTCAGAAGTGCTACCCGCCTGCTATTCAAGCCTTCTGGTTGCAAGAGGCAGCAGGTCTGGCTAAAAGAGAGGGTGGCTTAAACGTGTGAGGATGGGGCAGAAGCTGAAAGAGCTTCTTTCAGAGAACAGATAAACCAAAGGGCTGCACCAAGGTTGGGTAAGTTAAGTAATGACGTTTTGCAAAGCTGCTCTATAGTAAAGTCCAAGGATGAAATGTGAATCTGCAGTCAAAAATAATAAGGCTACTTAAACTTATTCAGAAAGTATGAAAGAGAGGCTGACCTCAGATGCTCGATATTTTATTTGACGTATTTAACATAACTGACACATTGCCCTGCTGTAGATGTCATGATGTTTGTGTTTTGCTTGCTATTTGGATCATTTGTTAACATTTTTGTGTTTGGTTCTACTGCTGTTTTTGTGCTCTAACATTTTTAGATTGAGTTGATTTCATTATTGTTTGTGCTCTATTATTTTAGTTCATGCCTCTGTTTACTGTTCTCATGCTGGTTTAAATTCTCTTCAGGTCCTTTATGTGACTAGTCTTCTATGTTCCTTTGTTCCTGTGGTAACACCTTTTTCATTGAATCTGGTCTACCTGTATTGGTTTAGTTGTCCCTTGGTTGTTTCCTGTTTCACTATGAAGGTACTTCCTTCATGTTTTGTGTTATACCTTCTCCTTTGCAATCGTCTCTATTGTCTTCACCTGTGTTTCATTCCCCTCCTGTTTCTCATTCCCAATCAGTCATTGTAGTAGTCCAATGTTCTCCTTTCGTTCTTGCTGACTTGTCTGTTGTAGATCTGCATGTTCATCACTGTGGTTCAAGCTTTGCTGCCTTCTGAAGATTCAGCATCCTGTGCT
This sequence comes from Mchenga conophoros, assembly GCF_057382185.1. Taxonomy (NCBI): domain Eukaryota; kingdom Metazoa; phylum Chordata; class Actinopteri; order Cichliformes; family Cichlidae; genus Mchenga; species Mchenga conophoros. Next base: position 35,183,516 of record NC_140541.1, read on the forward strand.
TGGGTCCAGTTCTTATTACAATCCACACATTTTGACTTTTATCAGACCTTAGGTATGTGTATTTTATTCATATGACAATTTAAGAACATGCAGAAGTTTTCAGGGATACTATATTTAAAAAAATGAAATTAGTTAACTACCCTACTGGTACAGGGTAGAGAGAAAACGTTCGATTTTTAATAAACACTGTTCTCTGAAGAAAGATATCAAGATGCAGTCTTTTATTTATTTATTTGCTTAATCCTACACATCTGGAACTGAATACACCCACTACCACTCTATTATAAGAATTAGTATTACTCATGAGTCAGCACAGCTGTTTAATAACCTGTTAACATTCAGAATACATCAGTCTGTTCTGTCAGTGATTCCAACAGTGAAACTCTAAACACATGTCAGACTCTAGAGCGTGTATAAACATGTCAATACTTTCTCTTACTTACAAAAGTCACAAAAATACTCTTTGAATGTGTGACTGGAAAAAACACTTGTTTGATAAACTTCAAGTAATCACTGTCTGTGAAGGTTCTCAGTCATCGTACTCTAAGGAGCTTGGAAAGAAAAGCATCTGGACTTCTTTAAGTTGCTTGAAGATGTTTCACCTCTCATCCAAGAAGCTTCTTCAGTTCTAGGAACAGAAGAAGCTGACCCAGAGTGGGTTAGGGATGCTAAAATTCAGTGGGAAAAAATGTTTGGGGTGTTTTATTTGTTTTTTATCATTTTGCCTAAAAATACAACAACAACAACAAACTTTATTTATAGAGCACATTTAAAAACCAGCGGTATACCAAAGTGCTCAACACAAGAGACAGAGAAGTAACACGAGTATTATAAGGCTTTAGCAAAGTATCAAATATACTCACAGGTCAATGCCACTAATACACAGGGGTAATATAAAATGCATATCAAAATAAAAACATAATAAAAGCACAAGCCATAAAAAAACATGTATAAGAAAAAATAGAGTAAGTCGAAAAGTCAGGTGCGAGCATTAACAAGCAGGAAAGGCGAGATTAAACAAATAGGTTTTTAACAGTGATTTAAAAGATTGGATGGAATCAGACGCCCGGATCACAATTGGAAGGTTATTCCACAACTCTGGTGCATCCAGGGCAAACGCCCGGTCACCTCTAGACTTCAGCCGAGATCTAGGCTGCACCAAGAGTAACTGAGTAGATTATCTTAATACTCTGGCAGGAACATACGATTTAAGGAGTTCCTTAAGGTAGCTCGGTGCTGTGTTGTTGGTAATTTTAAACGTGAGCAGCAGCATTCTGACCAGAACTTCCCAGTTCTGGTCAGAATGCGCGCTGCAGCATTTTGGACTGTCTGCAGTCTATGAAGGAGGGCAGAATGAAGACCAAAATAAAGTGAGTTGCAGTAATCCAGCCTTGAGGTCACAAAGGCATGGATGAGCTTTTCCAGGTCTTTATGCGGAACATACTGCCAAGCCTTAGAGATGAGACGGAGTTGGTAGAAACTAGAACTAACTACAGCAGACACTTGTTTATCGAGTTTGAACGAGCTGTCAAGCAACACGCCCAGATTGCTAACAGTGTCAGAAAGGGAGCTGGTAAGGGAACCAAAGGCAAAATAACCTGTCTCTTAATCGTCCTGATAATTCTCTTTCTTTTTTTTTTTCTTTTTTTTTGATTGTGCAGCGACAAGTCTGAAGCACTGCATTTGAAAACAGGCCAAAAAGAGTAAATCAGAGGACTTTATGAGCCACCATTCATGAAAAGGGGCTGACACAAATTTAAAATAATGGCAAGATTTGTTCACTCCCTACAGCTGCTTGTTCTAGATTCGACCATTCAAAGAGCCAACACACTCACCATGTTCAGCCACTGGGAGTTCAATTAATTTCCAGATCCTTTCATTTGAAGAACCCTTTAAACTGATTTCCCTGGACATGCAGCGCCCCAAACTCAACATTTAATGCTGAAGACCTATTACACGCCATTCACTTTCCCTGCCTCGGCTTTGTTTAGACACCTGCTGGCAAAGAGAGCAAGAGCAAAGTGAAAACTACACAAGCAATAGATTTCTTCATTTTCAGCAGTTAATGAAGGAGCCTCCAACTAATACCAGTGTATAACAATTACATTTCCTCTTTGCTTTCAAGTTTTCATTAAACATTGTAATTCCACCCTGAGCGATTTGTTACACCATACAATTGTTTAGACTGGAGAGAGAGCTTTAAATTGATCCATTTAATCCTAGTTTATTTCAAAAAAAGAGTTTTGGTCTATAAAATAAGAAAAGTGTTGGAACATGATTTACAATTTTATTGACCATAAATAAAATGCAGGATTTATCATTTTCTGAAATCTAAATGCCACTAATACTTTTGGAAAGTTCCACAGGTTAGAAGCCGAAAAAAGTGTTTCCCCTTTTTATTTTATTTGAAAGTCAAGAGAATAAAAAGCAGCATTCTCATCCAGCAGATCACAGCACTGCTGCTTTTTAACAATGTCTTTTAGTGACAAAAGTAGAAAGCTAAAATACCTAAAATAGAGTGGTACGAGATAGTCCTTTATCTGTCCAATCGAATCAGAACGTGTATCATATATAACCTATAATTAATGAGGACATCATTATTTTTTAAATCCATGTCAAATGATTCTGAAGACTGATGATGACACAGAGCAAATAAATAAATAAAAAAAAAACCAAAAAGGAGTACCAGTAGATTGAAGTTGAAGTTTTTCTTTTAAATTGCTGAGGTGTTACTCTAAAGCTACTTTCATTCAGGACTACCGATGAGAATTGAAAAGAATTTAGTGATTGTGATTCCATTGTCAGTTCTCTTATCAATTCTCATGGGGTTCTTATCAGCTCTGCTATGACAGTCACTGCCATCGCTAAGAAGCACATCAAAGACATTATATTTGCGCAAATCAATTACATCCTTACATCCCTGGCCAAATGTTTGTGCATGTTGGAGGTATTTTCCCTCTTTGTTGTGATCAGTGTTGCGGTCATTACTGAAGAAGTAATATGACATAGTACACAGAACACTTTCTTTAAAGTAAGTACGTTACACTCCTTAATGTTTCTCTGTAAAATGACTTGAATCGCGATGTCTAATAATAGGTTTAGGTTTCTATCCTAATAAGGTCACACATATCATCTTTCTCTTAGTATTTCAGTATGAACACAAACTCAACAGCACAAAGCAAAGATGAAAACTGGCACAAAAAGACTTTAAAGCCATCACCACAGTGATTCTACTTGAACAAGTAGAAATGGAGGCTGCAGCCTGCCTGCCCATCAGTTTGTTACCTGTTGAAGTTCAAGCTGTTGGTAGGCATTCACTGGCCAACTTTATTTATAATATCTATACCAGATAATGTCACTTTACTTACTCAATTAGTAGATGCATAAGTAGGCAAACTATTGCAGTAAAGACAAGATCTCTACTAGGTCACTGAAATGTAGGAAGAAAAACTGATCTGCATTTATGAAAGACACAAGAGAGACTGCAGAACAGTACGGGAGGATACCCACACAAGGTGTAGGAAACTGCACAGCTGAATAATTGAAAGCCTCCTCACCCCAGCTTTGTGACTGTTTCATCAACAGCAGATGGCTGAGGGCTCTGAACTGCTGTATTGGGGTATTTTGACAAACTGTTTAGTCTGAGTGCATTTTCAGCAGAGCCAAAACTGCAACGAGATGATATCGAACAAGCATTTGTGCTTGAGTTTGACTCAGAGGCGATAGTAGAACTTCAAAATGAGTACTCTTATCTTTTATGGTAAATATTAGAAAGAAACTGGTGACAAATTAAAAGGGCTTAAAAAAGTACCTATATTTTTCACAACTCAATACTTTTTTCCTTTTTAATAATGCTTCTGTGTAGTAATGTGTAATGAAAAACCGGCATTAGTCACGTGTATCATGTGATCTGGACAGTTTTTTTTTTTCTAGTTTTCTTTTTTTTTTCTAGTTTTCTTTTTTTTTCTGTGAGTACAATTCAGATGCTTAAGTACAGATTTTAAATTGTATGATCAACAGTCCATCATCCTGGTGTATCTGCTCTGCTGCCTTTTTCTGAAAGTCACTGCCTGCCACTTTATCTATGCAACATCAGGTGAACTGAGTACAGGTTTCAATTCAATTCAATGCAATTTATTTACACAGCACCAAATCACAACAATAGTCCCCTCAAGGAGCTTTATATTGTAAGGTAGACCCTATAATAATATATAAACCCAACAATCATATGATCCTCTATGACCAAGCACTTTGGCAACAGTGGGAAGGAAAAACTCGCTTTAACAGGAAGAAACCTCCAGCAGAACCAGGCTCAGGGAGGGGCGGGACCATCTGGAAGACAGGATAGGGACAGCAGTTTCAGTGAAGCTCTGTAGCACAGCATTTCCAAATCAACCGTCAGATACAGGTTTCTGACAACTGATCAGCTTTGCTTTGGAGAGTTCCTAACTAACCAAAGTTAAGTGTCTGTGTGAAAGCCACCACTCACACCATCATGGACATTACTGCTGTGTTTTTCATCTTCTGCCAAAACTTGCTAACATAAGACTAAATAATGTATTAAACCCATGAATGTTACACCTCTTTTGTGCTTATTACAACATTTGTACATCTTTTTTATGTACCAACCTTGGAAATAAAGGGATAGGAACCCCTTTTCACCAGGTTGTCCATAATTATTAATACATGAAAAGGATGAAACCCCGAAGCAAGTCATATAAAATAATCTTTTTTGGGGTCTGTCTTTAGCCTATCATAGCTTCCACATTTCATAAAGCAGCCTCTGAAAGTGCTGTTAGATTCTCTGAACATTGTTATGTCTTCCCTTAAAATCTCCTTCACAAATTTGTCATCAAGGTCACAGAAAAGTGATTTGCACAGATATGGAATCTAAGCCTTTCAACTGGTGGACAACAGACCCAATAATGTCCTGGGTCTGCACTGAAGATGCTATGCCTACTTCACAGCACCGGATAGTGCACAAGTGGCTGTGGTCACCTGCAGTCTGTCTGTGTGACTTAATGATGGCTCATTCCTCCACGTCCATGCTCATTAATGAGTTTGGCATGGGTTTGATTCCCTCCACGGATATACAGGCAGGGAGCCTGACAGTGGGACCATTGTGATGAATAGCCTTTAAAACCATGAAGTGCAGTGCCGCCATTGTTTTGTTCACCACCTCCTGGCTTGCCCTTTTCTCCTCCCTCTTTTCCCTCCCTAACCCTTTTTTTCTGTGTGATGGATTGGTTTTCAGTTGCTGAGCGTCAACACCAATAGCCCCAGGAGGTGTCCCATAGTGCCGCAGTGGCATGTGAGGAGACACAGATCAGAGAAGGAACCGACATTTCCGAGCAATGGGCCTCGGATGCATGCAACACAAAACCAGTAATGGAGGTCTCGCCTCAGACAGCTATTGATGTACCGTAGGATTGTATGTCACAGAGTGAGCAGACAAACACAAACATGCTTAACAGTGCAGTGTTGTCATTGCATATAGAAAAAAGTATCAAACCTCTGAATCAAATGTCGGTTGTTATCAGGAAAGGAATACAATTCAAACTTTATGCAGTCGAAACATTATTGACAAATTTCAACAGCTCTGTAGAGAAAAGAAATAATAACGACTTGTACCCAAACTGAACACCTACTTTTTACCCTTTAAGTTCTTCGTCTTAGTTCTCACTCATTTAAAAAAGCGAAAGTCTGTTCCTCATTTCTGCAATGTTAAGCATGAGTCGAACTGGAACACTCAGTACGAAACATGAGTAATTGCTAGTGAAATATCACCAACTGTTGACACACAGTCATATCAAATCTGCCTTTTCGACACTGAGACAAAACTTTATTTTAAAAAAAGTGATGTGACTTCTTGTCAAAATATTATTATACTTTGCAAGGCAATCAAAGCATAATTTGAGTAGGCCAAAAAGAAACATTAATACGTGTATCAGATTTTACTACTTGTTTGTTCTAATGGCTTTTCATTCATTTCTCGCATTTTCACCAAAAAAGAAAGTTCTAACAACAGGGCGAGTGACCCAAAACTGTTACTGCCTTTCAGAAACCCAAAATGGGCCGCTGACCTCATTTTATAGGGGTTGTCAATGGGTAGAGGAAAATGGCATTGTAAATTCATTTAAAGTAGCATTCTGTAGCATTGCTGTGCTGGTCAGTTCAGCTCAGATGCTTTGTGCAGGGCACTCTCTCTGCTTGTATCTGAAAACACGTTGACGCTTTTTGCTTGTGAGAGTTCCACTTTTTCAATCACATGTGTGATGTAAAAGGGGGAAATACAAGGAAGAGTTTACATACTGGCCTCATCAAAATCATTTACTATGCAGAGAAAATGCTTCAAAGTGTTTTGTAGGGAAGGTGCTCAGTAACAGGAGATTAAAAATGAACAAACTGAAAGAAAAGGTCAAATGAAACTGAACATCAGCAAGAATTAATGAGAACGCTGTGGCTGAGGAGCAAGAAAAGAGAGAGATGAAAAGAAGAGGGAACAGGAGAGTGAAACAAGTTTGTCGTTTAAAAATGTTAACAAAATTGCTTGTGCGTGGTTTATGAGATGAGAAACAACATTACACTCAGCGATTCTGATTATTGCTGTGTTGTAATTTATGTATTTTCACTGCACCAAACTTATACCAAGTTTATGTTTTTTGTAAGGGAGATGTATCCTCTGTCAAACTATCCCACAGAAAGTACAGAATTTCTTCCCACAGAAGTTTCTGTACTTGCTGTGGAATGAAAGCATGGCAGATGGAATATGTGGGCTGTACCTGCCAATCAGTGGTAAACTTTCTGGTGAGAGTCACTTCCATAGCCACAATTCCAGCAACTTTGGCACCAGCTTGGCACCACAAAGTTGCAAAAAATGCTTTTTTGGGTGGAACAGGTTTTAGACTGGCCTCTAGCACTGGAGTCATGTTGGTTGAAAAACAGTAAAAAGAGGCAAGGAAGGAGTGAGTCATTGGATCCAAAGGAGAGAAGTATGCATTTGTGGTGGAGGAGGCACAGTAAGAGGAAAAAGTAGCGCTCAGATCAGTTATTGACCATGTCGTCAATCATAGCGTGTCTTTTAAAGAGGCAGCGAATCCAGAGGCATTTATTGTTACACTATTCACAATGAAAATATGTAAATTACAGGTTTATTGAATAGTACTAGTAATTCAACTTTATTGCCTTGTTGGTAGAACAAAGTGTTCCTACAGTAGTGCAGTTGATTCATCAATCCCATTTACCTAACTGTCATGTTATATTTTATTTTACTTTAGCAAATCTTCACTTACGAGACATTTTTGGCACAGGATATTGTGGCGGAGGTGTGGTCCTGGGCGTGGCTGCAGGGGAGGAGTGGTGCAGTGGGCTCAACGGGGCGGTGCTGGAGATGCCGGTGAGAACAGCTGATGGTGATTTGGACTGATAATGGTTTCCTTCCCTTTTTATAGTGAGACGGAGAGGAGTGGAGAGAGAGGGAAATCAGCTGGGACCGACAGCTGTCAGACTGTGTTCAGTCATAACCTGGGAAAACTGTAAATAAATGTGGAACCTGGTGATAAAGACCTGTGTGTGTGTGTACCTGTGTATAGTGCATTTCACAGATATATCTTTAGTGCTGGTTGGTAGCTGATGTTGATGGTAGTTGCAAGCAATGCACAACAGACTACCTGAAATCCAGGTAGCAGTAATTGTAGATCATATAACTTTTAAATATATCAACAGTGTGAGATTCTTCTTCTATTTTTGAGCCTCCAAACCACAGCAACATGAAAGTAACTGCTCAGAGTACAGCAACAAATTGAGCAGCTACCTTTAGAGTAAGTCGTTATTCGAGGAAGATTGTTACGGCCGCTGGCCTCAGGTGGCCCCGCCTTCCTCCATGGAAGCTACAGTGCTCCAGGACTCACGGGGGATTGGCTGGCCCGGACATATGCCCGCCCCAACTTCATGCGGATCCGAGCCTGTCAGACTACGCACACCATTGGCTGCCGCAGGAGCCTGGAGTACGACGGACAAGTGACACAGCTGTCTGCAGTTATGACAAGTGACACAGCTGACTGCAGTTAACGGATAGTATAAAAGGCTGAGGAGTCTTCATTCGTCGAGGGACTTGTTGATTTGAACAGACTGTACAGAGAGTCCCTCCCTTTTGCCTGTGTTTTGTGTTGCCTCCTGCGAGACGTTTAGTAGAGCAGTGCTCTACTGGTGCTATTAATCGTGGTGTTTGTTTAAAGTTTCTCTGCTGCCTAGTGAGTTGTTTCACTAACGGATTTCAGTTGTGTTAATAAACCTTATGTTTGTCGTCCTATCTAACTCCTTGGTCTCTGGGCTCGTTTATGTTACGTCCGCTGCCGCCTAGCAGAGCCGGGCCATAACATATGGGGGCTCGTCCGGGATCCCTCATAGGGGGTCTTTGTTCCTGGGAGTGGGGGTCAAAAAAAAAAAAAAAAAGGAAAAAGGAGAAATTGAATTTGCTAAAGATTAAGCACTATGTCGGCTGCGTTTTGTTTGCAGCACTTTATAGCTTCCCCGTCTCTAGGGATTATTAATAGCTGTCGCAAGAATGATTTGCTGCAAATTGTGGATCACTTTCAGCTGCAGGTTTCAAAAACTCTCCGTAAGAGTGAAATAAAAGCCTTAGTGGTGGACAAGTTGGTGGGAGCTGGTGTGCTTCAAGCGCCCGTTTTGCCTGTGGTCTCTGGTGTGCCAAGCCAAGCTGCCGTAGTTGAAGAGGGCCAAAATGGTTCCAGTGGGGATGGTGAGGGGGATGAGCGGGGAAAAACGCCGCGCACGCTTCCTCGCTATGATCCACTCTCTTCTGGGAGTTCCGAAGGGAGAGAAGGAGCTCGGCTGAAGGTGCGGCTGGCACGTCTCCAGATGGAGGCTGAGGAGAAGGCTCAGAACCGGCGGGTTCAGCTTGAAATAAGGAGGCTGGAAATAGAGGCGGACAAGGCCGTTAGGCTCCGACAGCTTGAGCTGGAGTCACAGTCTCAAGCCTCATCTGTCTCTGCTGTCCATTCCGGTCCCACCTCCATGTCCACTTCTGCTTTTAAAATTGATAAGTGCATTTCTTTAGTGCCCACTTTTAGAGAAACTGAGGTGGATACATACTTTGCAGCATTTGAACGTATCGCTGGTGCGCTGCAGTGGCCTAGCGAGATTTGGCCTCTTTTGCTACAGTGCAAACTGTCCGGCAAAGCTCAAGAGGTGGTGGCTGCTCTTTCTTTAAAGGACAGTTTAGATTACTCGTGTGTTAAAGCAGCTGTCTTGAAGGCATATGAGCTAGTTCCAGAGGCCTATAGGCAGAGGTTTCGCCAGCAAAAGAGATTGCTGTCGCAGACTTATGTGGAGTTTGCAAGAGAAAAGGGGGTTCTCTTTGATAAGTGGTGTGTTGCGTCAAAAGCGAATGACTATGACGCTCTGCGCGAACTAGTTTTGTTAGAGGACTTTAAGAAGTGCATTCCTGAGCGTATTGTGCTGTATTTGAATGAACAGAAAGTGACGTCACTAACATCTGCTGCTGTTCTTGCTGATGAGTTTGTACTCACTCACAAAGCCTCATTTACTGACAGTGAGAAGCCACGGGTTAGCCCTGTGCAGCAGCGCCACACAGCTAAAGAGTCTGGGTCCAGGGAACACCGTGAATGTTTTTACTGTCATAAAACCGGACATGTGATTGCTGACTGTTTAGCATTAAAACGCAAAACATCACATGCTCAGCCACCCAAAGGGGTGGGTTTTGTAAAAGCTGAGGCCCGTCACGAGGACCATGAGTGTGGTGGTAGGGTGCCTGACCCCTGTTTCGAACCATTCATTTTTGATGGCTTAGTATCGCTAACAGACAACCCATCCGAGTTAAAACCTGTGCGTATTTTAAGGGACACTGGAGGTTCTCAAACTGTCATCCTCTCAAGTGTATTACCATTTTCTGCTAAAAGTGAATGTGGTTTTAATTCTGTTCTGCGGGGGATAGAGATGGGTTACGCTCCTAGACCAGTTCACAGAATTTTTATTAAATCTAGCCTTGCTACAGGATTTTTCCCTGTTGCCGTTTGCCCGGCCTTGCCAATAGAGGGTGTGGCCATGCTGTTGGGCAACGACATCGCAGGAGGGGTAGTGCTCCCTCGTCTGGAGGTTTTAGACAACCCCCTGAATCAGAAAACTTCTGATGTGTCTATGCACCCTGGGCTGTATCCAGCCTGTGCAATTACTCGAGCACAAGCTCGGAAAGATACTGATATTGCCCTCTCTGATTCTGTGTTGATGTCCTCGTTTTCCGGGGAGAATGATGTACCCACTAACAGAAACAATGTTCTGTCACCTCCAGACTCTGTGACGCCCGAGGAGCCTGATCCATTTCCTAAGGACTCTGTACTGCCTTTGACTAGAGATCAGCTGTCAGCAGCTCAATTAGCTGATGAAACAATAAAGAGCTGTTTCAAACGTATGGTAAGTGCTGAGCAAGCCAAAAAGGAGCAACAAGCCTATTTCATAGAACATGATGTTCTAATGCGTCAGTGGTCTCCACCAGGTGCAGAAGGTGCAGATTGGAGTAAGGTCAAGCAGATTGTAGTGCCCTCTGCGTACCGGCAGAAGATCCTGGCCCTTGCCCATGAAAGCCAGTGGTCAGGACACTTGGGCATCACAAAAACATACCAGCTACTATTAAAACATTTCTTTTGGCCTGGTATGAAGCGTGATGTTTCTAAATTTTGCAACAGTTGCCATGTATGTCAGATTGCAGGTAAACCCAATCAGGTCATACCCCCGGCTCCGTTGTGTCCCATTCCTGTAGTGGATCAGCCGTTTGACCATGTCATAGTAGACTGTGTGGGTCCACTACCTAGAACAAAATCAGGAAAGCAATACCTACTCACGATAATGTGTGCCGCTACCCGCTTCCCCGAGGCTGTCCCGTTACATAAAATTACAGCGAGATCTGTCGTTAAGGCGTTGACAACCTTCTTTTCAGTGTTTGGCTTGCCTAAGGTCGTACAAACCGACCAGGGCTCGAACTTTCAGTCTAAGGTATTCAAACAAGCAGTTAGCACTCTGGGTGTTACGCATATTGTGTCCTCTGCTTACCATCCTGAATCGCAAGGTGCATTAGAGCGGTGGCACCAGACCTTGAAGACGATGCTACGCAAATACTGCCTGGAGAGTGATAAAAGCTGGGACGAGGGTGTTCCATTTGTGTTATTTGCTGCCCGTGACGCCGTTCAGGAGTCACTTGGGTTTAGTCCCTCTGAGCTAGTATTTGGCCATAGGCCACGGGGACCCCTCAAAGCTCTGAAAGAGGCGTTTTTGAGCCCACAAGGGGTTTTCAAAACAAACGTCAGCAGTTATGTAAAACACTTCCGTGAGCGTTTGAATCAAGCCAACGCTCTGGCTAAGCAACACCTTGCCGCGTCACAGGGAAAGATGAAACGCCATTATGATAAGGCTTCTGTTAAAAGAACCTTTCAGGTGGGTGACCAGGTTCTCGTGCTCTTGCCTGTCCCTGGCTCAGCCTTGTCTATTAGGTATAGTGGCCCATTTAAAGTTTGTGAAAAGAGAGGGGAGACAGATTATGTAATCTGCACTCCCGACCGCAGACGCAAAACACGTGTCTGTCACGTAAACATGTTGAAACTGTACCATCCGCGGTCAACACCAAAGCCTGCAGGGCTCTGTGTTCCTATTGTAGCCTCAAGCCACCTGGAGGAAGGAGGGGCGGATGGGGGTGATGGGTTAAAACTATGTTATCCCACCTGTTCTAGACCCCGTTTGTCTAACTCTGAAATGCTAAAAGCATTGCCGGGTTTGCTTGAGCATCTGATTTCAGAGCAGCAAGAGGACATAATTGCCTTAATTAGGGAATACACCTGTTTATTCGGGGATGTGCCAACTGCCACTACGGTGCTAGAGCATGACATTGATGTCCAGGGCGCTAAACCTATTAAGCAGCATCCTTATCGAGCCAGCCCCCATAAGCGCGTGCTCATGAAACAGGAGGCTGACTATCTGCTGCAACATGGTTTAGCGAAGCCCAGTCAAAGCCCCTGGAGCTCGCCTTGCATAGTGGAGTCTAAGCCAGATGGCTCGCCCCGTTTTATTACAGACTTCCGGAAGGTGAACTCTGTGACTGTGGCTGACTCACATCCTCTCCCAAGGGTTGAGGATTGTGTAGACAGTATTGGGACTGCTCAGTATGTCTCCAAGTTAGATCTTCTTAAGGGTTACTGGCAGGTCCCTTTAACTGAACGTGCCTCTAACATCGCTGCCTTTGTTACACCCGATGATTTTTTTACAGTACACAGTCATGGCTTTCGGCATGTGTAACGCTCCTGCCACCTTCCAGAGGCTAGTAAATAAAGTCCTCCGTGGTCTGTCCAACTGCAGTGCCTACCTAGATGATCTAGTAGTTTACACTGAAACATGGCAAGATCATTTGGAAACGTTACAACAGGTATTTCACCGTTTGGCACAAGCTACCCTAACTCTCAACTTAGCTAAGTGTGAGTTTGCCAAAGCTACTGTGACGTACTTAGGCAGGGAGGTGGGACGTGGACAGGTCCGGCCCATAGATGCCAAAGTGGAAGTGATTAAACAGTTTCCCACGCCTACCACCAGGCGTGAGTTACGTCGGTTTCTAGGGATGGTGGGCTACTACAGGAACTTTTGTAAGAATTTCTCCTCTGTAGTAAAGCCATTGACTGACTTGCTCAGCCCAAAGGTTGAGTTTAGCTGGTCGAGTGAGTGTCAGGATGCTTTTGAGAGTGCAAAAGCCCTCCTCTGCCATTCTCCTGTGTTAGCTGCACCTGATTTGACGCGACCATTCAAACTCGAGGTTGATGCCAGTGCTGTCGGGGCTGGGGCAGTGCTGTTGCAAGAAGACTTGCTGGGTTTGAACCACCCCGTTTGTTACTTTTCCCGCAAGTTCAATAAAAATCAGTTAAACTACTCCACCATTGAAAAGGAGACCCTGGCTTTGTTGTTGGCTCTTCAGCACTTTCACGTGTACCTGGGGTCCAGCATGTTGCCTCTTGTTGTGTACACAGACCACAACCCACTTGTGTTCCTGGCGCGTATGTTTAATCACAACCAGCGCCTTATGCGCTGGGCTCTGTTGTTGCAGGGATACAACTTAAGTATCCACCACAAAAAGGGGACTGAAAATGTTTTAGCCGACGGTCTGTCCCGTTTGTAAACATGTTTTACTGCTTTTGTCTTTTGTTGTTGTTTTTGCTCTGTAACGTTGGCGTCAGCCCAACATAGTTGGTATTTTAAGGGGAGGGGTGTTACGGCCGCTGGCCTCAGGTGGCCCCGCCTTCCTCCATGGAAGCTACAGTGCTCCAGGACTCACGGGGGATTGGCTGGCCCGGACATATGCCCGCCCCAACTTCATGCGGATCCGAGCCTGTCAGACTACGCACACCATTGGCTGCCGCAGGAGCCTGGAGTACGACGGACAAGTGACACAGCTGTCTGCAGTTATGACAAGTGACACAGCTGACTGCAGTTAACGGATAGTATAAAAGGCTGAGGAGTCTTCATTCGTCGAGGGACTTGTTGATTTGAACAGACTGTACAGAGAGTCCCTCCCTTTTGCCTTTTGCCTGTGTTTTGTGTTGCCTCCTGCGAGACGTTTAGTAGAGCAGTGCTCTACTGGTGCTATTAATCGTGGTGTTTGTTTAAAGTTTCTCTGCTGCCTAGTGAGTTGTTTCACTAACGGATTTCAGTTGTGTTAATAAACCTTATGTTTGTCGTCCTATCTAACTCCTTGGTCTCTGGGCTCGTTTATGTTACGTCCGCTGCCGCCTAGCAGAGCCGGGCCGTAACAAGATCAACTGGCGCAGTGCCACTGTTACAATGCCAAAACATTGCGTCGTGCTATGATATGTCCAGCTAGCAGCCCATTCAGTCCAGAATGCCTCAACTTTTTTTAATGCACTTAAAGATGGAGAGAGCACAGACTGTTGCGCCTTTTATTGTCATTTGTCTTCTACTACTTTGGAATGAATTATTTGTGGAGTCACTTAGGATGATCCAGTTCCTCCCCTGATTCTCTTCTTCTCTGAACCCAAAAGAGGAATTCTCCTCTGCTTGGAAATTAATGGCATCAAAACCCAAATGACCAGATGTCCTTCCTGGAGCCCATGAATGCTACTCTTCTGACATTAGGACTGAGGACGGATTCATTACATCTTCATGAGAACATGTGGCCCAATAGTTATAATAGTCAGCAAGACAGACTTGCTTTATTGATTCTTGGCTTACATAAGAACGTAGTACGGTATACACAGACAAATGTCCAAATTTGCCTAGGCCTAGTTCTACATCTTAACAAACTTTCACAGGAACAAGCAGACCTGGATGCTGAAGTTGGGTTTTATTCTGAATTAAAAGAAAATCCACAAAGCATTATACTTAATCATACTTAATCAAGTCATGTATGGTGAATGCACACATACACGTGCACACACATACAGAGCATTTGCATTTCCATTTAAGTACAGAAAATGAAAACATGCGGTTAAATAAATATTAAAGAGTCTTAAGGCAGTGACAGTCACTGCACTGAGCCCACCAACTCCCTTAAATTTAGGCGTGTTTGCTGTAGGAGTCTTGAGTGTCTACAATTCAATGATTGTTAGATGTTAAATTAACAACACTGTTTGATAGAGATATTTGTTTTTTCGTTGTTTTATTTTTATGTTTCTTGAGTATTGTAGCAATTTGCAAGAAAATTACTAAACACTTCATTTCATGTTCATTTTGCAATTTCTAAATTTACTCAAGCTTCAAAAAACTGTGAGCATCGTATATTCAGATAGAAATGATTAAAAAAAGTGATCAGAGGCCAATCTGAAAATAAACTGCAATAGTCGTCGTTCAGCTCAGAAATATTAGACGCAGATAGTGAATATATTTTGTTAAATTAGCTGAGAGCAGAGGTAACACATACGGTACTTAAGCATATGATGCACCAACACCAAAAACAATAGTGCAATTCCTCTTGTACTGTAAAGTGTATTTTCAGCAGCTACATCAAAAATTGGTATCAGATTTGGGGGGGGGGGTATACCAAAACAATGTTCCACCCTGATACAAATACAGCAGGAAAATGACAGTTCATTTCACACAGTTTTTCAGTTAGGTTTGACGGAAAAATATTTATTCTTCAGAAAACTCTTTTCTCTGAGTTACTGTTATCTCGATAAAAGGAAAATACTCTTCAGTCAGTGACAACTACCAAACCTTTGTGGATGTTGCAATTTCAACTGAAATGCAGCAGAACCATTCTCATCCAAAACAGATGAACATGTTGACTTTCCAGTGAACACGGTGACACAATAATAGTATTTTGATTAAAATGACACATTTCACAATGGATGTGCAAGATGAATGTCTTTTATGAAAACAAGAAAGATCCTTAAAACTTACTCAAGGTTGGCAAGTTGGCAAATACTTTAGCTTATTACTGGTTTCCATGTAACAGGCTTTGTGATGAGATATTTACTTATTCTGTAAGTGATGAGTTGGAAAAAAATACTTACATAAGTAATGCTTAACATAGCTGGTAAATGTATGGGTATTTAGAGAAAAGTTACTGCTTTTCCAGACTGACCAACTGCTGCAGGACCATTTCACAGACACTGCATTGAAGCACCGACACAGGTGTGAGTGTAATATGAGTGTGGTACAAGTAGTGCTGGTTTTAGGAGACCTCATGAGATCATGGATGAATTACACAAAAAAAAAACCTTTTACATTTTTTTGTTACAAAATCATCAGAAATTCTCAAAAAATAACTACAAAGAGACATCAAACCTCCATAGAGAGAGACATAACAAAAACTACTGTAGACTGTAGAGAAACACACACTACAAAAATACATAAACTTCCCACAAAGATCCAGAAAAAGAGTATAAAGACACAGGACAGAATGATCGTTTACCTCAAAGAAACAGAACTGATACTGCTACACAGACAGAGAAGGACCATAGATGCAGAAAACGGCTGCAAGGGTATTATGACAAAACACAAAAAATTAAAGAGACACAAGACTAAAGCACGTACATTTCTCATGTTTCACACATACCTGGAAAACAGGGCCTTTACATCTTGCTAGTATGCTTTCGTGATACTAGACAAATTAGAGCACCTGAATAACCTCTGTAAGTAGTATGTTTAAGAAGGCCCGCTATTTTCATAATTTTAAACCCTGTATCTTCGAGTGGACCGTATTGAGACTCTGAAATAGATCCTTTACACCTCAAGCCCGAGCTTTTTACTCACACACACTGACTCTATTCATTAACATTTTGTTACAGTGGTGGATGCTCATATTAAACATGGACAATGTACATGTGAAAGACCAAAGAAAAACACACAGAGCAAATTATTTAAGTATTTACACTAAAAGCATGCCAGCAATCAGATAATCAC